>NC_087202.1:91604675-91617175 GCF_015104395.2 Macrobrachium nipponense | reverse complement strand
CACATAGGCAAGATGTATGTTCCACCTCTCCTGAGGGATACTTTAGAAAGACGTAGGCTATCCCTCAGGAGAAGTGGAACATACATCCTGCCTATGTGAACTCTCAAGAGAGACTGAGTTTTTCCAGCCCTGTGACTGGCTTATCAACAGCCAATCAGGAGTGTCGTAAGAGACTGGCCTAGACACCAGATGCATGACTAAAGTGAATCTGTTATAGTATCTGACATAATGAAACAAATTACAAATTCAAAAAGTCCTCAAAATCAGTTAAGCTAAATATTGTTAGCACGCTACCAAAAATCATCAACAGATGCAGAGAAAACCAAAACCATCCGGTGAAAAAATGAATCCAATGAGCTGTTCAACAACCTGTTCAGTCATTGACCAGCAGAAACGAATTGTCAATTCTAGTTGTGTTGTACCTATTCTTCCCAGGTAAAGGGTGGGGCAAACTATCTACTGTACATCCATAACAAAAAGAGCATGCTACTGTGACTTTCAAATTTTTAGCTGCCACGTAAAGTAGAAACTTACAACTTTGTAATTATTTGGTAAGTTACTAATATAAAATCCTTATTTTGGATGAAATTTTAATTATAACATTGTACATGAGATCAAAAGATACATGAGTATACAGGCAGTCCCCGGGATATGACGGGTTCGGCTTACGACGTTAAGGCGCTTTTCAATTATATTCATCAGAAATTACTTCCAGGGTTACGGCGCCTACAACGCTCATCTGGCAGAAGAAATATGATGCCAAAAATGCAAAATAATCAATATTTGAAGGTTTTTTGGATGGAAAATGCAATAAGAACGCAGTTTACATAGTTTTGAATGCACCCAAAGCATTAAAAGTAAGGTTTTCTTAAGGTTTTACAACAATTTTCAGCTTACAACGCGTCTCAAGAACAGAACCCTCGTCGTAACCCGGGGACTGCCTGTAGTACTACGTATGTATACCCAATTTACCGTTCTTTTGTATGCTACATATATTTTTTTTGTACACAGAATGTTTTCAATGGAAAGACTGTGCTTGTATATTTATGTGGCAAGCTTCAGATCAAAAATAAAAAAATCCAAAAATTGAAACATGTAGCACCACATTCGTAGCTGCTAAAGAACGAATGACGTCTGATTAAAAAACATCCTGGACCAAGCAAGTTCCCCAATCATGGAATGCTGGATTTTCAAGGTTGAACTGTACTGGTGTGGATTGCTTCCTTATATACAGGTATTAGTTACTGATAATTGTAATGTACTTGTAAACAGTATAATTCAAATAATCTAAGTTGTTCTGAATTCATTTTACCAGCATCCTATCACTGGAACCACCCACTTTTATGGTAGCCTAGCCTATGGGTATGATCGATTACACCATTCTCTGAGATTAAGGCTGATTTGTGGTTTTTTTTTCAAATTCACAATAGCTAATTTGCCTAACCCTTAAGAAGCTAGTGACAATTCCAATCTCTAAAAATTCATGATCAAATGAACAGCTCTTTATTTCAGAGCTGTTGTAAGTGTACTACAAACGCTCTCAGCAGATAAGTCAGATGTCCCAATCTGGGAGTAAGTCCCACCAATCCACGATCCAACAGTCTACTTTTCAAATACCTAACAATTTCACTTTATCTACTGCCTCTAATTAAATAGTAGCTAGTTATAAAATTTTACTAGGGCCACTGTAGTAAACCCCAATAAACTAACTAATTTTAAATTTATATGAAAAACAACACCAGATTTCGATACTACACATTACGAAACTATTGAGGTAACTTCTGAAAAAAAAATCCGTTTGGATACTTACAAATTCCATTGCAAGTTTTGGAAGATAATGTGCCTTTTGCTCCTCAGTTCCATATGTACGAAACAAAGATGTAATTAAGGTATTGTGAATATCACAGAAAACACTTATGGATGCATCTACTTTAGCAAGCTCTTCAATGACCAAATTTGCCACAAAGAATGATGACCCACAACCTCCATATTCTGGTTCAACTTCGACAGCCATGAACTGTAACATGAAAATCAATTTATTAATAACAGTAATTTACATTACATACATTGTTATCATAGACATCCTAACTTGAATAGATGTTAGTGTGAAAAGATGTTAGTGATTAATTTTTAATCTTAAATGAAGGTTAATACAACAGTTAACTTTCACAGATTTCAAATGAACTGTACGAGGATAATCCAGAAAGTTCATGGAAAATATGAAAAACACTTCATTTAGCAAATATACTGACTTACATAACATTATTATTTTTCAACATAGCTTCCATTCCTAGCAATACACTTTTCCAAACAATGTTTCTAGTCTTTTAGCCCATCTTTGTAAAAATCAGAACTTTTAGATGGAAACCGCTCCAAAGCATCATTAATCGTAGGAAACAGCGTTCCTTTAATATAGGAAACAAAAAAAGTCTGAAGGGGCCAGACTAGAACTGTAGGGTGGGAGGAGCAGAATTTCCAACCCAAATTTCTCAGAACATCTCTTGCCAACTTTGATGAATGGGCAGGGGCACTGTCATGGTGAAAAAGAATGCCCCTAAGAAGTTTGCCAGGCCTTTTTTGGACAAGAGCTTTATTTAATTTTCTTAAAATGCTTGCATAATAAACTGCTGTAACTCTTTTGGGATCTTGAAGGGAGTTGACTACTATTATGCCCAGGGAATCCCAAAACGGCCATCAATTTCTTAGCAGATCACTCTGCTTTGAATTTTTTTGGACCATCTAAGCCTTTAGGAAGTCACTCTTTTGACTAGATTTTATTCTCTCGCTCAAAAAGATAAATCCATGTTTCAAAACCAGTCACCATCTTGCCAGGAAATTCATCTTCATTTCTTTCAAATCAATTTAAAAGAATCTCAGAAATATCTGCCCTCTGGTCCAACTGTTCTTGCCACAATGCCTTTGGCACCCACCTTGCTGAAAGCTTGCTTAATCCCAAGTTATCTGTCAGAATGGAATTTGCTAATCCACAAGAAATGCCAATTGCATTGGCTATGTAATTAATGGTAATCCTTCAATCTTCTTTCAACAGAGACTGAACAGCAGCTATTTTTTCTTCTGTTATTGATGAGGACGGTCTCCCACTTCGATGATAATCTTCACACTCCATTCATTTTTTTTCAAATCTTTTAATCCTTGTAAACAGCACTTTTTTTAGGAGCATTGTCCCCATAAACAGTGTTCAAAGCATCTAAGGCAGGGTTAACTGTCAATGTATTTAAAAGATGTTAGCAATAATGAGTAAACTGTACACTTTCCAACTTGAGCAAGGATGAAAGATTCATGAACACACAGTTTGTTGCAAATTTAACCAGCTATTTGAAAGTAAACAAGGTTTTCCATGAAATTTTTGGATTGTCCTTGTATGACATTACACCAACCTAAACAAAACAAGAATAATAGAAGTGATAAAAGTATGAATTTCATTCTACTTTCAGTAAAATATTAATTATAAACATTAGGTAACCATTACCAACATAACTGGTTATATAGATCATTTCCTAAAACTATGCCATATCAATTGTACATCAATATCTAAGATTTTCTAAATCATTTACATTTTTGACAGCAACTCTAGTATAATTTACAAAACTTATATTGTCATCATTAAATATTTTAATGTCAAGTGTTCCATTTATTTGGTCTGAAATATAATGATGTCTCTTTGTTCCAAAGTGATCGTTTCCAACTACTATTTCTTTTCTCCATAATCTTTTGGGCTTTACCACTGGTCACCTACCTTCCAATTCCCTAACTGGTTACAATTGTACTTATCATAAACTCAAACCATCTCAATCTATCTTCAGCCTTGTAATGTCACATCTAACAGCTACACCCCAATTTACCATGGCTGGTCACAGGTGGTAAAGTATGTTTTGGACACTGAGCAAGTAGGTACTCTTAAATATAGTACATGCAACCCCGAGATTTTATTCTGGTCAAAGGAGATTCTAGGTGGACATTGTCTATATCATTATCAGTGAGTTATGTGTCTAAATTTACAAGGGTCGCTTAAAGAAATTGCTCAAAAAAATTAAGAGGTGAAAAACTGAAGCTAAGCAATCCTTAAAGTAAGCACTATTCTGTGAAGCTTACTAATACATTAACCTGAAAAACTGGCAAATTTTTAATTAATTTGTATTTTTTCATAGCTAACAAACCTGAGGTCTTAACAACAGGATACTCTTCTTGTGCCAGCTGGAAACAGGTTAAAATCAATCAAAGATTGTAATGCTGAGAATCTGTGGCACCTGGCAACTCATGTGTATATGAGGTGGAAGCTGGTCACCGACCAGGCATAGAACCTCGTGATGCGCTAGTCTTTCCCCACAACCTAGGAAAAGAGAGAGGGGCGGCTAGAGGTGGGCAGGAAATGTTAAGACCTCATGTGTGTTGGCTATGAAAAATACAAATTGATTAAACACAAACCCTCACTTAACAATAGGATAGACACAAGCATCCTAAAGTGGCTGGGAGTTAACTCACCTGACCATCCTTCCTAGAAAAACAAGTTCTAAAGAGGGAGGCCCAAGCCCATGAGAAAACAGACAATTGGATTTCTAAAAACTCAGTTATCTAGGTTGAAACACAATGATATATGGCCAGATTCATTGCATTCCAGAAACAAAAGAAAACTCTGCCTGTTCAAACAACGAACCATGCAAGCCACATAGGTTGGTCACCACTCCTCACTCCCCTTGCTAGAGAGAGGAGCCTTTGCTACTGAATAGTAGATTTGTCTATTGTTTAGTCACAATACCACCAGTATGACCACCTTACTCACCTGAATCAGACCAGTTCCAACATATGACGTGTCTAATTCTTCAACCCGCCCATAGGAAGAAGAAAGGAAAAAAAGAGAAAGAAAGAGGTCAGGCAACTCACTCATTCTCTCATCCACACCATCATAGGCAAGATATCAACTGTCCCATCAGGGGCACTGGGTGAATTTTGTTGGGCAGCCACCACCAGATCCAAGGAAAAATTGTCCAAAGACCTGTGGGAAACGTCCTTTAGATAAAAGGAAGTGAACATGGACTGATATAGACAAGAACCAGTGCTCAAAATTCTATGAACAGACAAGTTTTTCTTAAATGCCAGAGAGGAACTTATACCTCTGATGTCATGTGCTCTAGCCTGCACAGACTTAGTGACAAAACCATCATGTGAGGAGTAAGCCTGTTTAATCATCTCACGTAACCAGAATGAAATTGTGTTCTTGGACACCTCCCTTCTGGACCAGCCTGTGTTAACGAAAAGTCTACGACACCTAGGTCTTAGGTTACGAGTCCTTTTCAGATAGCATTGCAGTGCTCTGATGGGGCAAAGCAAGCGCTCTTGCAGATCATTTTCCACAAAGTCATTCAGTGAGGGAATGGAAAATGAGGCAAATCTGGTATCATGCACCAAAGGATTCTGGGTCTTAGCTAAGAATTCCAGGACAAATTTGAAAGCCACAGACCCTAAACCACTGGCGTGTTTAACATCATAACTCAGGCCATGAAGCTCCCCAACTCACTTCAGAGAAGCCAAGGCCAACAGGAAAACTGTCTTTAGAGTCAGATCCATTTCTGATGACTGACGTTAGGGGCTCAAATGGAGCTCAAGTGAGACTTCTCAGGACTAACTAAAATTCCCCTGGAGAACAGGACTGTTCAAAACTCCTGAACAAGGAGACTTCCCAGGTTGAGAAGCTGTCCAGGCCTTTCAGGCACAACACCAAGCCCAAGGGTGCTCTGTAGCCTCTCATAGCTGAAACAGAAAGACCTTTCTCATCCCTGAGGAAGATCAGAAAATCCGCTATCCACAGAACAGAAGCTCTGAGTGGAGAAACCCGTCGACAACACCGATCACAGTAGACTGTCCATTTCCCCTGGTAAACTGCTACCAAAGATTTCCTGAGATAGCCAGACATCCTTCCCGCAGCCTTGAGAAAACCCTCTCGCTTGGAGGAGATACTTGATAGTCTCCAGCTGTGAAGAGACAGGGACTCTACTGACTGGTGAAACCTTTCCACATGAGGTTGTCAAAAGGAGCTGTCGCCATGGGGGAATTTCACTTGGAACCTCTGACAAAAGAGAGAGAAAGTCTGGGAACAAAGTCTTATCATCTTTACGATGGACTGGAACAGGTATAGGAGACTGAGATGGTTGAGATAAGGGCTAATACATCCATGATCATGAACACGTACGTGTGAGGAGGGCGAGACATGGCCGTGTAGAGAAGCCACCAAATCACTATTATTATCACTCACAACACCTCTATGGTCCTGAACACATACACGTAAGGGAGACACGGCCGTGATGAGAAAACGGTGATCCCCTCCTCTGACTCACAACTCTTCCATTCTCACGAACACACACGTGTAAGGGTGAGACATGGATGTATAGAGAAGTTGGCAGATCACTCTTCCCACCTGCACAAACATGAATGTGCAAGGGAGAGACATGCCCGTGTACAGAAGTTGGCAAATCACTCCTCTCATAAGGGGAGACAGCCAGAAGACGGCGATGCACTCCTCTCACTTGCAAAACATGATGTCACAAAGTCCATAATTCTCCAATGTTTGACTCGATGACGAGGAAAAGACGGAGAAAAAGAAGTAGGAGATGGGGAAGAGAGCTTCTTTCCTCTTCAACGTCTCTTGCTAGAAGGGGGAAGGGAAGAATCACTCCTCCTATGACTCTTCTTGACTGACAGAGATGAATATGGAATTTTTATTATAAAATTAATATTATTAATACTTACCTGTATAATTTATCTAGCCCTAAATCCCCAAAAACTGCACCAAAATTTACCACATTGGCAACCCTGTTACCTCCTATTCTGTCCGCCAGTGATAGGCAGATCGTGGGGTAGGATGGGTGGGACTAGATAAATTATACAGGTAAGTATTATTAATGTTAATTTATAATAAAAATTCCATATTAATAAACATTACCTTAATATAATTTATCTAGCCCGATTAACCACACTGAAAAGGAGGAGGGAATCTGAGTACAATTTCCCTTTCAGGCTGAATAGGACATAAAACAATCAAAGAAATATATATCATAGGCAGTTATAAACTCAACCCAAGGTCTAAGATACTAAGCACTCAAAGTCTCCTACCATAATGCCGCCGAACGCGGTAGTAAAGGACAAGGAGTAAGTGCATAGTCAGTCCGTCTGAACTAAAGTCAGGTGACCGACCAGGTGACCAGTCAGACAAATCGAGGACAGCAAGGCTGCACCCTGATGACTTTATCAAGTACTACAACGTCTACACAAATGTCTGGTGCCAAGAGAGAGGAGCAGGTATTGACAACTCTTTCCCTGAAGGATGAGTGACTGGACTGCCTAGGCGATTCAAAGCTAAGCAAACATTGGGGGAGTATCAACGCAACCAAATGTTGCCAGCAGTGATATTGGCTCATGAGCAACTCCTGACTCGAGCTTTCTGGTGCCAAGAGAAAGGAGCGCGAAGCAAAAAGGCGAAAGAGTCCTGAAGGACGGGTGCCTGACAGTCCAACCTGGTCTCATGTTAAACGATCATCGGAGGGTGTATCAACGCAACCGACTTCGTCAACAAGAAACTCAGGGCTACTAAATGTCGCCTGATCTCACACGACTGTCTGACTCTGAGAAAACAGGTGAGACAAAAAGTAGATGGTGAACGAGTCACCAGATGACAGCAAACGATCCAACGACTAATTCCTTGTCCAGAAGGACAATGGAAGAAGCGTGAGTCGTCAGGATAAGTGAACCAGTGGCTAGTCCTAGGTTGGCATCGACTTCGGGAGAAGCGTGGTCGCCATTGCCAACAACCCAGTGGCTGGTCCCATGTCAGACTGACAATGGAAGCAGCATGAGTTGTCAAGCAGCCAATCCTTGTCATCAACATCATCTAAATACCAAACTGCCTAATTCCCATTATAACTAAACCAAAAACTGCCATAAGTTATAATGCAAAAACAAAAAACAAAAAATATATACAACAACAAAAATAAATAAATAAACAAAATATACAGGTAGCATCCAAACGTAAAACAGGAAGACTACCTAATTCTCCTGTCTGACGACCTGTCCTGCCATCATCACCAACGGGCCCAAAAAACGAAGGTCGCCTAGAACTAGAGAAACATCCCTCAAGTAAAAAGAGGCAAAAACAGAATTAGAACGCCAAGTCGCCGCCTCAAGTACCTTGGCGACTGAGACATTCTTCATAAAAGCTACTGATGTAGCAACTGCTCTAATACTGTGTGCTCTCGGCGTATGGCCTTCACAGGCAGCCGAACCACCAGTTTTAACAATATGATCTCTGAGAAAAAAGGATACACCATTCTTTGATATAGGTCTCTTGACATTTTGGGGTGAAACAAACAGATGACGGGGACGACCCTGAATGTCCTTTGTGCGGTGTAAATGGCATGAGAGTGCCCTAACAGGGCAAAGAACTAATTCCTCATTTAAATTACCAACAAAGTCGACCAGCAACTTCAGAACAAGACCTGGGAATGGGATTATCAGATGATTCAGTCTTTGCAGCAAATTCGGGAAGGTATGACAAAATCATGTCTTGTCCAGATCTGGCAACCAGAAAAGAGAGTGCTTGCAGTTCACCCACCCTCTTGGCTGTAGCCAACGAGACAAGGAAGTGTGTCTTAGAAGAGAGGTCCCTAAATTCGGCCGTATTCAAGAGGCTCAAATGGAAGGAACCTTATGGCTTGAAAGACTTTATTAACATCCCATGTCGGAGGAGAACACTGCGGACTGGGTCGAGATAGGGAAAAGGATCTAATTAAATCTCTAATGACATAAGATGAAGAGATTTCAGGGAGCCTCGCCTTAAAAACATAGGAAAGCATCGACCTATAACCCTTAATGCACAAAGGTGACAGGGCCCTGTCATAATGTAAATGAACTTAAAACTCCGCTATTTTCGGTAAGGAAGGTCTAGAAATTGAATGTCCTTGAGACTTACACCAACGTCTGTAAACCGACCATTTAGCCTGATAATTTACTCTGGTTGATTGCCGTCTGGCAAGAGCCAACTGTTGCGCCACTTTGGAGGAGAACCCTTCGTGCTTGGAGAATCTCCTGATAGTCTCCAGGCATGAAGATGAAGCATGTGGAGCCTCTGATGGAACCAATGAAAATGGGGTTGCTTGAGAAGACCTGGTCTCTCTGTCCGACAAATGGGGGGCTCACCAGTGCTTCCAGTAGGTCGGGAAACCACTCCTTCTGTGGCCAGAAGGGGGCAATCAAGGTGAGATCCAGAGGCTTGGTTACCTTCACTTTGTTGAGGACTGACCTCACCAGAGTGAACGGAGGAAATGCATAGGCTTGAAGGCCCTCCCAGTCCTGCAAAAGAGCATCTGTCCCGGCACTCTGAGGAGTCTGGTAAGGGGCAAAGAAGATCTGGCACCGAAAATTCAGTGGGGTGGCAAACAGATCAACTGTGACAGGCCACTTCTTCCTGAGGCTGTTGAAGACTTCCTGGCAAAATGTCCATTCCGACCCTTGAACTTCGTTCAGTCTCGACAAGGCGTCTGCTAGGACGTTGTGATGGCCCAGGATAAACTGAGGGACCAACGTAATCCCCCTGTCTTCTGCCCAACAAAGGATTGATAGGGCTTCTTGAGTGAGAAGGTCCGACTGTGTGTCACCTTGGTTTCTTAAGTACGAGACTGCTGTGGTGTTGTCGACGAAGATCGTGACAACCGACTCCAACAGTTGATCCTGAAATGAAAGAAGGCCTAAGTACACTGCCCTTGGTTCCCTCCAATTTATTGTCATGATCCTTTCTTCCTCTGACCAAAGGCCCGAAGTGGCTTCGAAGCCCAGGTGCGCGCCCCAACCTTGATCTGAGACGTCTGACCAAAACATTAGGTCCGGCGGAACTGAAAGAAGAGACGTCCCTGACTTGAGGCGGTGAACTTGCATTCACCAACGGAGATCCTTCCGACACTGAGGAGAGGAGGCAACTATCGTGTCCTCGGACACGAAATCCCACGACTGGCGAAGTGTCGACTGAAGGGACCTCATTCTGAGACGACCTCCGTGAACCAGTTGGATGAGGGATGACAAATGGCCCAGGAGAGTCCTCCAAACAGAAACTGGCTGCATTACAGAGGACAAAAATTCTTTGACCAGACTTAGAAGCTTGTTTATCCGTTTCTGAGCGGGGAGAAGCCCTCAAAATCTGGGATTTCAAAACAATCCCCAGATAAGTCATGATCTGGCAAGGGATTAGACTGGACTTGTCGACACAGAGACAGAATTATCTCCCTCGACCGAAGACATTTCTCTAGAGATTCAACCTGGACTATTGATTGATTGATTGATTGATTGTGTCTTAAGTCTGGCGTCACATCATCTGGGTAATTGACACCGAAATAAATTAAATAGAAAAAATTAAATTTTTAATAAATTTCATACAAAAATATCTATAAATATATGTATATAAAAATTTTGTTCATATATATAAGTTCTTACATAGACAATCTATGTATAATTTAAATTTGGTTGAGGAGGCCTGCCTCCCCCATAAATTTATATAACTGCTCTATATTACAATCCTTTCCAAGAATTGTAGTTAGGATAAAATTACCTACTCTGTCACGACCCCAAGACAGGAACCTATGTTTCAAATTCCTGAATCTGGGACATTCAATCAACAAATGTTTCACAGTCAAGGGCACAGTACAGTTCTCACAAAACAGAGGATTTTCACGAGACATCAAGAACCCATGTATGTCCAATCCTCAATCTGCACAACATCGTTTCTTGTCTCCTTGGTAAACGGATATGACCAAGGAGACACTGATGACGTGATACTGCGCATTTTTTGATTAGTCAAAATATCCTCTCACTGGGACTGCCAACATTTTTTCATTCTCTGACCTACTAGAAGATATAAATCCAGATATGGTAGTAGGCATCTTGTGGGTTCTGGGGAGTTGACTGCCAATTTTGCAAGTTGGTCAGCTTTCTCATTCCCAGTCACCCCAACATGGGAAGGCACCCAACAGAACTTTATTCTTTCCCTCTTCTTTTCAGTAAAAGCAGCCATTTCAATATATCTAAAATCAGAGGGTTTAAAAGGTTACAAGATTCCAGCAACTGAAGAACACTTCTTGAGTCAAATTATATAATAAAATTATTTTCATTCCGAATAAAAATTTCCTTTAAAGCCTTTAAAACTGCATATAATTCTGCCGTAAAAATCTATGCAACCGGTGATAACCTGCCACTTCTCTCTTAATCAGGGAAGGCTACTCCAAAGCCAATGCCAGCATCTGACTTTGAGCCGTCCATGAAAACTGCAGTGGAGTTATCATGTTGCAAGGAGTGTTCTAAAAATATTGACCGCATAGCCTCATTGGACAATTCTGTCTTGGTAAAATTAAAGTATCTGCAGAATTTAACCTATGGGAAGTTCCAGGGGGGACTAACTGGATATTTTGCTGGCAAAATCTCGATCCTTGGCATATTTATTTCACAGACAATGTCATTTACTCTAAAAGCAAATGGATGAGGTTGCTTGGGGTGACTCATAAAACTGCCAATGCCTTTCATTTCTCATACAATTGCTGGTTACAGACTTAGGTAGCCTCTGGAATCTATACCAGCTCCGACCTAGCAGACGCTTGTAATGAAGATCCAGTGGCACCTCATCAGCATCTACAAGCATGCTCTCGGTGGGAGATGATTTAAATGCTCCTGTACACAACCGTATTCCTCCATGATGAATTGAGTTGAGCATTTTAAGGCTATTTGGCTTCGCAGAAGTGTACACCTCACACCCATAACTTAATTTTGAAAAGACCAAGGCTTTATATAATCTCAACATCTGAGTTCGGTCTGCACCCCACGAAGTGTGAGACAGGACTTTCAGCAAATTCATTGCTTTCAAGCATTTTGCCTTAATATATTTCAGATGTGGAATCCAGGTCAGCTTGCTATCAAAAATCAAGCCAAGAAACCTTGTTTCACCAACACATGGAATTCTCTGCCTATGAATGAATAGATCTGGATCAGGGTGGATTCCCCTTACACGACAAAAGTGCATAGTTACTATTTTACTGGCAGAAAATCTAAAACCATTAACCTCAGCCCACTTTACTATATTATCAATGCAGAGCTGAAGGCGGCATTCAGCCAATGCCATCCTTGATGCTGCAAAAGAAATCGACAGGTCATCAACAAAAAGGGTATATGTTATATCTAGGCGAATTATTTTAGAAACCCTATTGATTACCAAGGCGAACAAGGTTACACTTAAAACACTTCCTTGTGGTACTCCTTCTTCTTGATTGAACACATCCGACATTGTTGCTCCAACCTGAACCTGAAATATCCTATTTTTTATAAAAGCCCTAATAAAGAGGGGGCAAATTGCCTCTCAGGTTACATTCATAAAGGACCCTCAAAAGGGATTTTGACAAAGGAAAAATCTATTTCTGGGGGAAGACCTGTGTCGCCCAGTGAAATGTTCCTTA
>NC_087202.1:91516334-91604175 GCF_015104395.2 Macrobrachium nipponense | reverse complement strand
AAAACATTTATTTCAAAATATAAGATAAATCATTTATTTCAAGATGGTCATTTATGAAAGTGGCGATATAACGCCCACCTTCCTGAAAAAGCACTTGAATTCAGTACCATGAGCATCAGTCAAAAGTTGTGGCCTGTCCAGGCAGCACACTAAGACCTCTGCGCTCTTCTGGAAAGAAGCATTTTCTCCTAAATTACGATATAATGGCATACGGTAAACAATCAAATGGACTTCTGACAGCCACATTCCAGAAAAAGTACTTTTAACACGTCCTCTAACCCGGGACAGACTTTAATCATGAGCTGGCGTCCATCAAAGCACCTCGAGACCTCAACTTTCCTCTCAAAGTATGTTTTCTCTCAGGTCACAAATTAAAGCCATATTTTCCAATTAAAATGATATTGTTATGATACAATAAAGTTTTATGCATACTTACCTGGCAGGTATATATATAGCTTATCCTCTTGACGCACTGGCAGAATTTCAAAACTCGCGGCAACCGCTAGTACACTGGTAGTTCAGGTGATGGCCACCCCGTTCCCGTGGCGCTGGTACTTGGAACTATTCCCGTTTTCCTCAGATTTTCTCTTGAAACCCATGTCTACCTGAGGGGAGGAGGGTGGGAATTAATTATATATACTGCCAGGTAAGTATGCATAAAACTTTATTGTATCATAACAATATCATTTTATGCATGACACTTACCTGGCAGGTATATATATAGCTGATTGACACATTTGGAGGTGGGTCATAGACAGCAACATCGTCATAATTCAAAAATTAACTAAAATTTTTAAAATTATTTATTAAGTTCCTTACCTGCTAAGGTAGCTGACTTCGTAGGGTCCTGCCTCTTAGCCTGCTAAACCTTAGTAGCTCTCAACTAGGATGTGACCTGTTTGTTGAGAAAGCTAACAACAAGGGTCTGACCAACTGGACATGACCAATCTGCTGACAGAGAACCCTAGCCCTCATTTACCACGGGCATTCATGCTAGGAAAGTTAGTCACCTGAACCACACACACATACAATAATAACCACTAACCAAAAAACTGAGCTGGTATTAACCTTCTCAGACAACCATAAAAAACACTATAACCTAATTAAAATAAAAACCTAGCATGTTATTAGGTTATGGGGTGGAAACTCCTTTGCCCAGTACTGTACCTGAGGATACATACGGGCCTAACGTTTGACAATTATCAAAAGTTGTCTTCACGTCTCTAAGGTAATGAGAGGCAAACACAGAGTTTGTCCTCCAAAACGTCGAATCTATAATGTCCTTGAGGGCTAAATTTTTCCTGAATGCTAAGGACGTAGCCACTGCTCTCACCTCATGAGCTTTAACTTTAATCAAACCGAGCATTCTTCCTGACAAAGCAAATGAGCTTCTTTAATGACTTCTCTTACAAAGAAAGCCATTGCGTTTTTAGACATAGGTCTAGTAGGATCTTTAACAGAGCACCACAGAGAACATGTAGTCCCCCTAATGCTTCTTGTTCTTTCTACGTAAAAACCGTAAGGCTCTTACTGGGCAAAGAACCCTTTCTTGTTCTTGACCTACTAGATCAGCCAGTCCCTTCAATCCTCTAAAATGATCTTGGCCACGGATGCGAAGGATTCTCATTCTTTGCTAAGAACTCCTGTTGAAAAGAACAAACTGCTTTGTTGTGCTTCCAACCTACTTGCTTGTCAATAGCTTGCAGCTCGCTAATCCTTTTAGCTGTAGCTAAGGCTACTAAGAAAATAGTTTTCTTCGTTAGCTCTCGCAAAGGCGAACTGCCCATAGGTTCGAACCTATCCGTCTCCAAGAATTTGAGAACGACATCCAAATTCCAAGAAGGAGTTCTGCAAAGCGATCCTTCTTTTGTATAAAAAACGATCTGAGAAGATCTCGTAAGATCCTGCTGTCGTTGGAAACAGATCTAAGAAACCTCTGTGTCTAAACACTGCATACAACATACACTTATAGCCTTTAATTGTCTGATTAGCCAAACCTAGTTCCTTCTTCAGGTATAGAAGGAAATCTGCAATTTGTGTCACAGAGGTACTGGATGAAGAAATCTTCCGATTCTTACACCATTTACGGAAGTTCTCCCACTTCGACTGGTACACTTTGATAGTCGATGGCCTTCGTGCTCTTGCAACTGCCTTCGCTGCTTCTCTAGAAAACCCCCTCGCTCTGACAAGTCTTTCGATAGTCTGAACGCAGTCAGACCCAGAGCGAGGGTGTTCTTGTGGAACCTGTCGAAGTGGGGTTGTTTGAGAAGATCTACTCTCGTGGGTAGACTTCTCGGAGAATCCACTGTCCATTCCAGTAACCTCTGTGAACCACGTTTGGGCCGGCCAGTATGGGGCTATCAGAGTCAGCCTTGTTCCTCGACTTTCCCTGAATTTTTTCATTACCTTTCCTAAAATCTTGAACGGGGGAAAAGCGTACGCATCTAGACCCGTCCAATCTAGTAGGAAGGCATCGACTGCGACTGCAAGAGGTCCGGGATTGGAGAACAAATAGTTCGGTAACCTCTTCGTCGCTGCGGTAGTCGAAAAGATCCACTACTGGAGTGCCCCAGAGTTTCCACAGTCTCTGGCATACTTGAAGATGCAACATCCACTCCGTGGAAAGCACTTGTCCGTCCCTGCTCAACAGATCCGCTCTGACGTTCTTCTCTCCTTGAATGAACCTGGTGAGCAGGGTGACGTTTTCTCTCTGCGACCACAGAAGAATCTCCTTCGCCAGGTTGCAAAGGGACAACGAGTGGGTTCCTCCTTGTTTTCGTATATATGCCAGAGCTGTGGTATTGTCCGCGTTGATCTGCACCACTTTGCCGCTGATCCACGGTCTGAACGCTTTCAGAGCCAAGAAGATCGCCATCAGTTCCTTCCTGTTTATGTGCCATGCCTTTTCTTCTTCGTTCCAAAGGCCTGACTCCTCCCGAGGGCCCAGCGTCGCTCCCCAGCCTGCGTCTGACGCGTCGGAAAATAATATCCGGTCTGGGTTCCTCTGCTGGAGTGACGTACCCTCTGACAACCTCCCCGGAACTAGCCACCACTTTAATTCCTCCTTTATCTTTGAAGGAATTGGAAACCGGAAGGAATCTGGTTGCGATCTTTCTTGGCCAGACTTCGTTCAGAAAGAACTGTAAGGGCCTCATGTGAAGTCTCCCTAGTGAAATGAACCGCTCTAACGAAGAGAGTGTCCCCAGCAGGCTCATCCACTCTCTCGCCGAGCATTGGTCTTTCAATAGGAATTCTTGCACTTTCCTTTCCGCCCCGGCACATGGTCTGCCTTTCGGGTGACGGAAAAGCCCGAAAAGTCACTGAGGATATCAGAATCCCCAAATAAACTAGCTCCTGAGAGGGGATCAACCGTGACTTTTCCAGGTTTACCATCAGACCCAGTTGCTGAGTTAACTGCAATGTGATGTTCGTGTCCTCCAGACATTGCTGTTTTGATTGTGCTCTTATGAGCCAATCGTCGAGGTAGAGAGAGACTCTGACTCCTGACAAATGAAGCACTTCGCCACATTCGACATCATTCTTGTAAAAATTTGAGGAGCCGTGCACAGACCGAAACAAAGGGCTTTGAATTGATAAATCCTGTCCTGGATCACGAATCTCAAATATTTCCTGGACCTTGGGTGAATTGGAATATGGAAGTACGCATCCTGAAGGTCCAGTGTTACCATCCAGTCCCCTGGTCGTACCGCTGCCAGTACTGAATCGTTCGTCTCCATCGTAAACTTGGTCTTTTCTACGAACAAGTTTAGCTGGCTTACGTCCAGTACCGGCCTCCAACCTCCTGATGACTTCGGTACTAGAAACAGACGGTTGTAAAAACCTGGGGATTCGTGATCCAGAACCGGTTCTATGGCCCCCTTTCCTAACATGCTGACAACCTGATGCCAAAGAGCCTCTCTCTTCTCTAAATCGATGTAATGAGCCCCTAGGGCTCTCGGAGCTGTAGCGAGAGGTGGTTTCTTGAGAAAGGGGATCTTGTACCCTTCCTTCGCTACCTTTACAGACCAAGGATCCGCTCCTTTGCTTTGCCAGACTTCCCAGAAGTCTAAAAGTCTGGCCCCCACACAAGTCTGGAGGACTTCTGACTCATTGCTTGGTTGAAGTTTTGGAACCTCTTTTGGTTGGAACTCTTTCCCTCTAAAATGCTGGTCGGGAAAAAGTCCACCCCGAAAGGGGGCGCTGCGAGATGTCCTTTGTATCCTTCGGGGTCTTCTTCATTACATTAGAAGGTAAATACTTCCTTACAGAAGAGTAAGAAGATCTGAGTAGCCTTCTGAGTGAGGGAGAGAGAGATGTCCTTAATGATATTTACCTGAGGGAAGAGCTGTCCTGAAAGCGGAGAGAACATCAACTCCGACTTTTGCGCGTTCGACACTCCTTCGCAGCGACGAACGAGCACAAGAGATGTCTTTTCTTCAAGACGCCTGCTGTAAAAAGTGAAGCCAATTCATTAGCTCCATCTCTCAAGGCTTTATCCATACAGGACATGATACTTCTCGACAACTCGGATTCTGACGAATCTTCCATCTCCGAAGTCCGAGCCAGGGCCCCCAACGACCAGTCAAGAAAATTAAACACCTCAAAAGTCCGATAGATACCTTTGAGTAAATGGTCGAACTCTGACGAAGTCCACCACACTTTGGCTGAATGTAAAGCATGTTTTTCTACGGGAGCTGTCCACTATGTTGGAAAAGTCTCCCTGGGAGGAGGTAGGAACTCCCAGGCCAAGACTTTCCCCGTAGCATACCAAACACCAGACTTCGAAGCCAACTTGGCCGGAGGAAATGCAAAAGAAGTCTTCCCCGACTCTCTCTTCTCCTTCAACCACTCATTTACGCGTTGAAGGGCTTTCTTGGCCGAAATAGACAAAGTCATTTTCAAAAAAGACGATTTCTTGGCTGTCTTCGTCTTCGAAAATTGCGACAAGGGCGATGGAGGACCTGAAGGTTGAAAATCTCCTTCAAACAAAGAAAGAAGGCACTCTGTTAGTCTCTTGTAGTCCGAAGAAGGAGCTTCCGCATTCTTGTCCTCTTCCGCACTCTCATTCTTCCTCCTGCGAAGAAATATCTTGAAAACCAAGATCCTGATGACTCTCCAAAGCGGACTCCTTATGCAGAGCCTGCTTAGAAAGCGAATGCGGCGCTGTCTCCTTATAAAACTCCTCTCTTCCTTGTCGAGAAAAAGTTTTGACTTGCTGCCGCCTGCGTCCTGCGTCCTCCTGAACGTATGCGTCCATCACTCTTCCTCTTGCGTCCTGCGTCCTGCACTGCTTCGTCCTTCTTAAGGGATGCACTGCGTCCTGGCTCGCGTTGCACGTCCTGCGTCCTCTTGGAGGACTTAACCGGGAGAGACGAGTCCTTACGTCTAACCGAAGGTTGTTCGGGCTTCTCCCATGATGAACAATCACTGCCAATCTCTCCTGCATGTCCCGCAGAACTTCCTTCGTTCTCCGCTTCCTTACGAGACTCCTGATGATGAGGATCGAGGACGCACCGGGTAACACGGAGAGGCGGAGCGAACCTGCGGTCTACGCAGAGGAGTTCCTCTAACGGAGAACAGGACAGAAAACACCTCTCACCGCACCGCTAGAAACTTCCAAACTGACGAGAAATCCTCTTC
Organism: Macrobrachium nipponense; assembly: GCF_015104395.2. Taxonomy (NCBI): domain Eukaryota; kingdom Metazoa; phylum Arthropoda; class Malacostraca; order Decapoda; family Palaemonidae; genus Macrobrachium; species Macrobrachium nipponense. The sequence goes on along the minus strand of NC_087202.1, from coordinate 91,598,535 downwards.
CTTTTGATAGGGATAATTTCTTCATCCTCCGATGAAAAAATATCAGGCTACTCCACCCTTCTTGGTCAACAGCCCTTTTTCATCCTGTGATGAGGACGGAAAGTATGACCTCTTGAGAGGACGCGATACTTCCGCGAAACGCCTACTCCTTCCCGAGGCCGAACTATCCGAAGAATAACGGCACTTCCCAGTATCGCCTTTTCTATGGCGTACTGCAGCAGCCTGGGACGTAACAACAGGACTGCCTGAAGGGACGACTGATCGCGAGTCAACCCCTCTCGCCTCCCTTCGACTGTCGACATGCCTTCTCCCTTGGGTCTGGGAGCTTGACAGAGGTCTCGGTCTAGGAGCACGAGAGGGACGATCAGGCGCCCCCTCCACAACACTGTCACCAAACACTTCACTTTGTCTGTTAATCGTTTTAATTTGATCTCCCATGGACGCAAGGGCAGCGAACACTTTCACGATTTGTGGATCAGTAGTATCCTCAGATACAGCAACTGGCGCAGGAGAAACCTGAGGGGAAGGTGCTACGTCTACATGTGAATGAGCTGGAGAAGACACATGCAAAGATTCATTCAAAGGCTTACTCGAAGATCCCGATCTCTCACTCCTAGATACAGATCTTCTAACCCGATCTTTTTCTAATCTCTCCACATACTTCATAAGAGCCTTCCACTCTTTCTCATTCAGACACTGACATTCATTGCACCTATTGTCCCACGTACATACAAACTCCCGACACTTCTTACAAATAGTATGTGGATCTACCGATGATTTCGGCAGTCTCACCTTACACCCTTCTTTCACACAAACTCTAAACATACTTCCTGAATCAGACATACTAAACCAAGATCCAAACAAAATGCGATTGCCACTCTAACTTCGTGAATACGATACCAATATCCAAAAAGTCAGTCAACGAGCAGGAAATTCTAACAGAGAACCAACAACGATGTTGCCGGTTCGGCTGGCAGAGAAAATCTGAGGAAAACGGGAATAGTTCCAAGTACCAGCGCCACGGGAACGGGGTGGCCATCACCTGAACTACCAGTGTACTAGCGGTTGCCGCGAGTTTTGAAATTCTGCCAGTGCGTCAAGAGGATAAGCTATATATATACCTGCCAGGTAAGTGTCATGCATAAAACAAGGGGTTAATGAAAATGCATAGTGGTATCTTACTTCAATGGCGCTTTTGAAAATGTTATTTTCATGATAAAATAAACTTTTGAACATACTCACCTGGTAGTTAGTTATATATATAGCTTACGTCCCTGACGTCACGGCAGAATTCAAAACTCGCGGCAATCGCCGATTGGGTAGTCAGGTGCACCACCTGTGCGCCCTCTACCCAGGTACGCAGAACCGTTCCAACTATTCCTCAGATCTTCCATGCCCATAGTCTCTAGAGGGGAGGAGGGTGGGAATTAAATTATATATAAACTACCCGGTGAGTATGTTCAAAAATGTATTTATCATGAAAATAACATTTTCAAACATCTAACTCACCTGGTAGTTATATATATAGCTGATTGACACCTTTGGTGGAGGGTCAGAGACAGCTATCATCATTGGAATTGACATAAGAGTTAATTAAAAACAAACTTACGGGTTCGTACCTGTTAAGGAAGCTGACTTCAATGATATCCTGCCTCATTATTCCTGCCTCATTATGTCTGCTTTCCTTATGAGATCCAGCGATCACCCAGGGGGCTGAAAGACCTCCTGGAGACTGTCAACCGGTTTCAAACCTCTATGTGACTAGACTCCCTACAATACCCTTGTTCCGGGCGCTACCAAGGAACAAGTTGACCACCTGACTAAGGATCAATGATTGTGGGAGACTGCGTCCAGTCTCCACAAACAACCATAAAATTCAATAGTTCCAAGGTAAGAAAAAGGGGGGTAGATTACAGTTCAGTTGACCGGACCGTGTAACACCATTTTGCCCGGTCCGTAATCCCTCCGCCAAGGTAAGTAGTTCTCGCAGATGACCCGCAGCCTACCAAAACCCGACCCCAGCCGACCAAACCCGAACCCAACCCACAGGACCGAACCCGAACATGCATCAACATGAAAGCCGATTCTCTTCGATATTTTTAATCTTGCCCAACTAATCTTTAGGACCTCCAATTTAATTTACAGTATTCTATATTTTCACCCATGCCCAACTGAACTGTAAGAGCTCCATTTTTTTCCCTTCGTTATTCTATTTTTTTTTCCCATGCTTGCCCAACTAATTTGCAGGAGTTCCATTTTTTTTTTCATTATTCGATATTTTGACTCTTGCCCACGATAGTTTTACCCGTGCCAACATAATCTGTAGGAGATACATTTTTTTCCCCATTATTCGATATTTCTTCCTTGCCCAACTCATCTGATGACCTACATTTTTTGTTTTACCATTCTTCGATACATATTTTCCAGGTACTAGTTATCCGCTAGGATAACTAGTTACCTGGAACGACCATGCCCGACCTTCCTCGACCCTTCAGTCTGTTCCTGCTTCTCAGCCAGTTCAGTGCTTCGTCATAACTACCATGTCTTCTTCTGCGAGAATTTGTCGTGTTCCGCACACTTGGCGTTCGCTGCCGCCGTTCCCGTCTACGCTGGCAACGGGTTTCGTCTGCTAGGGTTTTGTTGTTTTTTCGTGTTCGTTGTCGTCATCTGGGTTTTCCCCCACCCAAAAACCGGTTTCCCATGGCTGGCCCCCATTACCGTTTTCATTTACTCGTATGTACTCCCCCCCCCCACCCAAAAACCCCGGTTCCCAAAAGGGTCCCCCATTATCGTTTTTATAGGTTTCGGGGTATTTAAACGGGGGCGCCAAAACAAAGCGTCCGCCATCTTGTTTGTATGCTCGCCGATTCCATAGAGACGAAACCCGTGGTCAACTGAACTGTAAGCGCTCCAAAAAGGGTATTGGGTTATGGGATTTCAGGGGTAGTCCCTTGTCCATACTGGATGAGCTGCTACGAACGGTCCCAGCGCATAGCAGTCTTCATACAGTTTGCACTTGCCCCAGATAGTGCGTAGTGCGATGCAAACACTGATTGCTTCTCCAAAAGGTTGCGTCCAGGATATTTTGAAGGGATCTATTCTGTTTTAAAAGCTACAGGGGTTGCTACGGCCCAACCTAACCTCATGAGTCTTCACTTTTCAGTAGCCTGAGATCCGCTGCATTACACGCTGAATGTGTTTCCCTGATTAAATGCCTTATAAAAAAGGCTAGTGCATCTTTGACATTTGCAGAGAGGGCTTTCTGACAGAACACCAAAGCCCCTCTGAATTGCCACGTAATTGCTTCGTTCTTTCCAGGTAATGCCTCAGGGCCCTTACCGGACAAAGAACTCTCTCTACTTCCTTACCTGTGAGATCCAACAGGTTGGAATCTCGAACGATTTGGGCCAGGACTGAGAACGCGTTCGTTTTTCGCTAGAAATCCCAGTTGTAGAGAGCAGATAGCATTGCCCTGTCTGAAACCTACAGCTTTGCTGAAGGCATGGGTTTCACTGACTCTTCGCTGTCACTAGACTAACTAAGAAGAGTGTTTTCATGGTGAGGTCCTTAAATGTTGTTTCTTGTAAAGGCTCGAACCTATCACTCACGAGAAACTTCAGGACTACGTCCAGATTCCATGCTCGAGGGGACTGTAGTCTCTCTTTAGTAGTGTCGAAGGATCTAAGAAAGTCTTGGAGATCTTTATATTAAGACACATTTGAGTTCCTGTCATTGAAGACATCTGCGAACATGCTTATGTATCGCTAATGGTCGAGGTTGTAACGTTACGACTTCTCTTAAAGTCTGCAGCGAAGAGTTTCTCATTCTCCTATCCCATTGCAGCGAAGAATCTTCTTCTCGGCAATGGATAGGACATAGGACAGCAACACTCCATGGTGGGTGTCCATGGTATGGGTACTGGGACAATCTATTAGGATGAAGTAATGATTGTTCTGGAACAACCTACTAAGTCCACAGCGTAGACCGTAACTGACTCGGGCGCTCTGACAGCTGCCTACTGACTGCGTTCGGTAGACTAGGGAGGCAAGTTGTCGAAGCATCCGAGCAATTCACGTGATCTTTGCCTTTTCAAGGGTTATGCCGAGAGACCATACAAATTGTCTACTTGTTTGTCACTGATGCTGGACGGCGAGGTGGTGAATCTCTTAACGAGGTGATGATTCTCTTAAGGCATGTGCTCAATAGGCGAAAGTCAATTGCCTTCTAGAGCTGAGATTCAACTACCATTCTCATAGTAGTTGAATCTCAGCTAAGAAGAAAACAACACTCTGTTCCATTGAAAGACGAAGGTGGAAAGTGAATGCAACCTACGTCTTCACACCCTTACAGCTATTTCATTGCTGTAAGGAGAGGGGTTGTAGTTGCAATGAAAGCGGGGCGGTTTCCAGTAATGAAAAACACAGGGAAGTACTACTTCTCATGTCATATGGAAGTAGAGCTATTGCACCCCCTCCAAAATACGAGATATTTTGAAGACAAACTCAGATGTCTGAAGAAAACATTCAGCATTATCGCAATGCGATGCAGCGGAAGACTAGTAAAGACTTCTGTTACGTGCGGTAAACATAGATGAACGTCCAAATATATATCTCTGTGAAAATTCTCGCAATATCCAAGGGGATGCAGAAGATGTCATTCATGTATACGAGAATCCCCGTTAATCAGAGACCTAAGTCCGATATTGTTGGACAGAGAAAAGGTTCGATAGTCAATCATTGTATGGGAGAGAGACATAACCCTGTCCGTGCATCTCGCGAGAGCCAGCTGGTACTGGATTGTCTTTTGCAGTCCCCTACTCAAGTTAGTTCTTGCTCCCTCGCTATCCTGAGTTGGCCAGGTAATCCATTCCTCGAAGGAAAATGCGTTCGGCTAGAATAATCGAGCGTTAAAAAAAGGATCTATATGATGCCTCGAACAATTATATTTAAACGAAACGGATTTCGGTAAATACGGAGTCGCTTGTGTGAATAAAACTGGGTAAGATTTACAGTTTAGTTTGACCGGAAACCCAGTGTAAACACCATTTTGCCCGGTCCATAATCCCTCCGCCAAGGTAAGTAGTCTCGCAGATGACCCGCAGCCTACCAAACCCGACCCCAGCCGACCAAACCCGAAAACGAACCACACTGGTTTTTTTTTGCTAGGGTTTCGTGGTTTTAGTGTTCATTGCCGTCGTTTGGTTAGCCTAACACAACGGGTGACGGGACCTCCTACATTTTTGTTGGTACGTGAGCTCCTACAGTTACTTGGCAACGGGTTTCGTCTGCTAGGGTTTTGTTGTTTTTTTTCGTGTTCGTTGTCGTCATCTGGGTTTTCCCCCACCCAAAAACCCCGGTTCCAATGGCTCCCCCATTACCGTTTTCATTTGTCTACGGTATGTACTCCCCCACCCAAAAACCCCGGTTCCCAAAAGGGTCCCCCACCCATTATCGTTTTTATAGGTTTCGGGGTATTTAAACCGGGCGCCAAAACACAAAGCGTCCGCCATCTTGTTTGTATTGCTCCGCCGATTCCATAGCAGACGAAACCCGTGGTCAACTGAACTGTAAGCGCTCCAATAAACTTAACATTTCCTGTGATAAATCCGCACACCACTTATACCCACAGACGCTGGGGCACTTTCATCACAACAATCGGAACATGGAAACTTACCAGCACGTTTGTTGGTAAACAACTGTTTTGGTAGAAGACGACGACAAAGCGTGCACTTGGATAATTTTTTTAAATAGTAAAACATCAATACTTTTACATATTTGATGATGATTAATTTGAAAAGTATTCCTTATTGAAAAAAGTAACTCAATTCTGACTCAAATTTAAATAATTATTTTTTGGAATTAAAACTTTGTTTAAGTCCCGTGTTATGACATCACGACATCTTGGCTTTCGTACCTATTGTAAATAATTGCTTTATTCAACTTTCTTGCAGAACAGTTTACCAGTTATTCATGCAGATTATCAGCTATTCATGTAATTGTTATAATTGTAATGCGCATATATCTTTATTATTTACTTTTTGGTATATGAAGATGTTTACTGCAGGATTATTGCCATAGTGTGACACAATAGTTTCGGTCCCTGGGCCTCTGTTTTCGCACCATAAGAAATTAGCCTATGGGGCCGAACTTGCAAGACCAGATTGTCGTTAAAAGAGGAAAAGTTAGCATTGAGGGGCATATGATTTGATTTTGATTGAGAAAAATACAAATTTATTCAACAGCTAGCTTGTAAAAAATACTGATTGACAACTAAGCAGCATACCTACTAAGGGCTTCAGAGACAGTGCAAGCACGTTTTTGGGCAATACCTATTTCTCTAACGAACACTCGTATCAGAACGAGATTTTACTATAGTGCCGTAATTTATAAGGGTATCGTGAATCACTAATCGTAAAATATAACGACACTTGTCCTTGTACAAGAGACAAAAACTCAATTATCCAGAAATGGATACGAACACGCGTAAAAAGCTCCACCTACCCTCCCCCCTAACCCGCCACCCCAGTCCTTCGCTTTCCTTTCTCTCTCTCTCTCTCTCTCTGTTGCCAATGGTATGTTTTCGTGGAAATTCGGTGAAATCAGTCTATGTATTGAAAGTATATATAAATATTAAAAGCAATTTTATCATTATTGCATTACTATGACAACAGAATTCCATGGAAACCGGTTATAATAATGCATCAGCGTATGTGTGGAGCTCCACTAATGTGGCAACGATGATTTTGCCATTAGCATGCAAACATTAAGGGTTGACATTTATTTCTGGCATACAGTTATTAAAGAAATCAAAATACTAATATAGACTTAAATCAATGAAAAGTGCCAGCAAAATCAAGAGCAAAAAAAAAAAATATATATATAATCACTTCAGTAGTCGTCCTCTATGGTTTTCGCAGCCAGATGTACGAAAGGTTTAGAAAACAGTGGATTGTATCTACTTTAGAAATATCTGTAATTTTTCTTGGGGTAATTTGGTTGCAAAAAATAAAGGGAAAATAAATACATGACTTAAAATTAAAATTTTTAAATAACAAAGTAAAGTTGAACTAAACCTAAACAAGTAAAGTAAAACAATTTAGGAATAAACTTGCAGTTTCCTCGTCTCGCTGTTCGTAACTGTGTTTATGGCGCGCGCACTTAGGAACCAGGAACTTGTTTAAAGTGCAATGTGGAGTGAATCGAGACCAAAATGTATAATAACAATCAAATAAGCACTGTGGATTTTCAGTTGTGATGGCAGTAAGGATAAAAACCACTGATTACAGGGTAAAAATGAATTCAGTTTCAAACCATGACTCCGGGAATAAAAAGCTCCATAGCTTTCACTAATATAGGCAACAAAATGTTGTTTTATTGTGCTGATTACAACTGCAATCTTGAGTAAGATCAATAAACGTTACATATATACGTTACCATTGTTCAAATGAGTGCTGGGAAGGCTGGGAAAGATGGGTGTTCGTCACTTGATCAGAACCTGTACATCCACACGGTAGCCGCCATATTGGATTTCAAAACTGCCTTGAAAACATATTTTACGGTAGCACTTACAGATTAGCGGGCCCACTCGACCGCCGACCGAAATCGGCGGAAGAACACCAAAACCAATATGGCGGCAATACCAAAACAACAACAAACAAAGTAGGGAGCTACTACATATCCGCGACGATCGATTTATGTGTGCTGTCAGTAAGGCCGTGGCGGAACGGCGCTTCGCGCCTTATCCGCAAATTTAAAGATTCTTGCAGGCACGGCATGTTCTGGCAAGAGGTAATATGCGCTGCGGCGCGCTAACCACAGGGGTTACAGTAAGGCTACTTACCGTGGATGGATTTGGGTGTCGCGATACCAAAAACAACAACAAACAAAGTAGGAGCAACTGGCCGGTAAGTGTAAACAACCCTATTTTACAAAGAGCATCACATGCTTATTTTAGTTCGTATGGGGCTTTCATATATCACATTATGTTGACGAAACTTAAATTTTTTTAATGGTATGCTTGGAGTTGTAATTGTATTCTTGTTTCACCATTTAAATATCAAGTGAATAAGACCTGTCACCGTGATAAGGGTTGTAGTCGCTGGTGGTTTCCCCCTACTTCGTAAGGAGAGTAGAGGTCTTTAGCTCCATTTCTCACCAACAAGAAGTCGCGACTGATGCCCATCCACGGCGTCAGGACGCGTTATAAATGTACTCTATCGGAGGGTGGCATGCATTGGTAGACGTTAGTCTGCTGCATGCCATGCAGTGTTTTACCCTAAGACCCGGCCAGCGTGATGGTGGATCGTCCATGATTGTTTCCCCTAAGTTATTATTTCGGAGGGTGGCCATCCATGACCGTAGGGGTGTGTTGGGCCAGTCCATGCGGTTGTTTACCCTACCCAAGGTTACCATGGGTTAGAGGTGGTTTGGTTTGGTTAGCCAAATTTTATCAACCCTTCCTAGGTGAAATGTCAAGTGTATTTATGAGGAGCCTGCCCAGGTCGCCGACTGGTGGGAATCAGGCATCGTAATTTTTACCAATTCCTACAGGTAGGCATAACACAACTCACATGGTTATGGGGCTGTAAGACTCCATAAACCCCCTAGTATTCAGCACTCTACGGACCTATCCCGATCTGGGCCTTAAAAGATTTTGGCATACGCTTATTGGCACAAGTAGACTTCATATAGTAGCAATGGTATCCCATTTACGGGTATCTTAATATAAAACCTATACAATCCGACCATAATGCCACAGGAATGGTAAACTTCAGTCCGGGATCTGAACTAAAGAATATTCCCATCAACCAAAATTTCCTTCAGGAGGGTAGCAGCAAGCGTTAAAGATAAGTTAGCTATTTAGGAGCTGTAAAGTCATTCAACCTTATCATGCTCCTGTATTTCCGAAAATAAGCAACAAAACTACTAAAGGAGTAACAACTAGTTTAAAAGTTCGACGATGAACTTGATATAAGAGGATAAATTACAGTCATGACAACTTACATGCTTCGAACAGCCGACCACAGTTGAGAAGAGATGTTTGGGAACGAGGCATTATGGGACTTATACAGTGTTACCAGATACTACATAACGATCAGCTGATTCATACCAGTGCCCATTATCAATGTTTCAACCTTAATAGTTGGCAACAATGTACCATGGTAAACAAGAGATTGAAATGCACATTTTAGTGATACTTCTCAAAATACAATTGTTACCAAATCCATTGTACAGTTAAATGACACATATTTGACCTTTGTGCTCATATTTAGTTATATCTATTAAAATGATAGCAAGTATATTTAATAAAGTTAAAATACGATATTCTGTTAGAGGGGCTCTGGGAGAAACATTTCTTCTATAGAACAAGATATATTTATTACGGTTTTTATGAAGTAGAATACACTTAGCTCATAATGGCATTCGCAAGTAGAGCTTTCCTCTCTGCCTTTGTAAGTAGGAAAGTGTACTTAATTTTGATTGGAGGTCAGTTACTTTGTGATGTTCGTGTAATTTTATCGTCTATCTGAACGTGAATAATTATGTAAAGTAGCGACAAGGGCAACTGTAAATTTTGGTGGGCTTCAAATTACGTAAAGCCCAGCCTTGGGTCTCCGGGCAATGTACGTTATGTTACTTACTACTACTACCTATAGGTATTAAGCCTATTATGAAATGGATTTTTCCTTCCCGGCTAACTAACTAAAATAGTAATAGGAAACGTTAAATTCCAAAGAAATACCCAACTTAGATTAGGTAGTAGCTAGTAGGTAGGTAAGGTACTAGCTACTAGGCTAGCTACTAGTAGCCTAGCTACTACCTAGGTAGTAGGTAGCTAGGTACTAGGTACCTACTTACCTAGTACTAGGCTAGCTAGTACCTATATCTAACTACTACTACATAGGTTAGTAGCCTACTACCTACCTACCTACCTAGGCTAGTTATTAGGGTAAACAACAGAGTGGACTGACCAACTCGCGACTAGTACTGCCGTTTCGTTGGCCACCTTGCAAAAAGTACTTTAACACGTCCTGACACCGGAGATGGTCATACAGTCATGACTTGTTGGTGGTGATAACAGGAGCTCAAGACCTAGGGTGAAAACATCACGACAGGCCAACCCTCATCACGGTAGACGGGTCTTATTCACTCGATATTTAATTGGTGAAACATGAATACAGTGCAACTCTAAGCATACCATTTAAAAGACTGAAGTTTCGTCAACATATTGTGATATATGAAAGCCCCATACGAACTAAAATAAGCATGTGAGCTCTTCGTAAAATATGTTTTCAAGGCAGTTTTGAAATCCAATATGGCGGCTACGTTTTGCATGGATGGTTCTCATCAGTGACGGCCACCATCTTTCCCCAGCCTTCCCAGCACTCATTTGAACAATGTTAGCGTATGTATGTAACGTTTATGATCTTACTCAAGATTGCAGTTGTAATCAGCACAATAAAAACAACATTTTTGTTGCCTATATTAGTGAAAGTATGAAACTTGTTATTCCCGGGGTTATGGTTGGAACTGAATTCATTCTTACCTTGTAATCGGCAGTTTTTATCCTTACTGCCATCACAACTGAAACTCCACAGTGCTTATTTGATGTTATTATACACATTTTGGTCTCAGTTCACTCCACATTGCACTTTAAACCCGTTGCTGTCCTGGTTTCTAAGCGCGCGCCATAAACAACATTTCGAACAGCAGACGACGACAGACGACGAAACTGCAAAGTTTTATTCCCTAAACTGTTTACTTTACTCGTTATTTAGTTTAAATTTACTTTGTTATTTAAAAATTTTGATTAATTCATGTAGGTAGGTATAGCCTACTCTCCTTTTGAAGTAAGTATTTTCTCCAAGTTAGAAATTAAGGCCATATCTTAAGATTTGAAACAGAGGGTAATGAAAAGGGAAGTGGCCAAACACAGTGCCCACAACCCCAAAACACTTTCAAAATTTTTACTTACAACTCCAAATATTTCAAAGGTGTTCTAGAGAAGCATTCTACACGGACTGAAAGGAACGTAACCGCAGATAGGTAAAAAAACCGCATATGGTACAGGGGTGGACCATGTACGATCAATGTGTACAACCCCAAGAAAAAGTACATTATAACGCGTCCCTGACACCGGAGTAGAGGTCATTATCTCCGTTTTCTCACCAACAAGTCGCGTCCGATGCTCATCTCGATGTCAGGACGCGTTATACCTAATGTACTTTTTTGGGGTTGTTCACATTGATCGTACATGGTCCACCCCTGTACCATGCGGTTTTTTACCCTACGAGACATCCACCTAGGGATTGGGGTGTCCTATGTATTTCGGGAGAGCACCCGCTACCACGTCTGCGTCTCCTAGAAGCGCTGCTTATCCTCAAAGCAAAACCCTCTTCCTTAATACCACCCAAGAAGCATTCCTGATACCGATGTGTGTGAGGAGGACCCCACCCCTCCCCCCCAACGAAAGTACCAGCGCGCATGAAACATACACCAGACATGAGAATAATACCAGGGGTGACGTCACTCAGGTAGAAGCCAATCAAGAGGCTCCCGGTGATACCCCCCACCTGAGAAGGTCTGCAAGACTCGTAAACGCCCGCCGTATGAGTCACCTTCCCAGGAACCAATGAAAACCCGACCTGCTGGAGAGGTGCTCTGACCGTACTCAAGAGCTTGCAACACCACGATATAAGGAGATTGACTCACCACTGAAATTCAGTCCCTCAGCAGTTATCGCTTGATAATGTCCTGTGGATCAGGAGGAAACGTCGAGAGAGAGAGAGAGAGAGAGAGAGAATTGTATAAGTACTAATAATAAATCAAATGACTCAACCGAATTTTACCATGCCCTTTGGTGCGTTGCTGGCCAGTCTAAGCAACAACGAGAAAGCCGTCATCAGAAAGATAGTGACGACTCTTTACAAGATTAATAGTGCTGAAGGAGCAGTCATTTTGTTCATGGTACTTACCTGTCAGATATATATAGGGTAAAAAAATCCATTTCGGGGGAGAGCTCCCGTTCGATCTTTCTCCAGGTTTCGTGGGAGAGGTAGAGCCTCGTCTAAAACCACTCCCTCTTCCATCCAAGAAGTAGGCCCGTAGTCCCTCCACACAGCAGTAGGAGCCAGATTACAACCTTTCTGGCAGACCTGGTTTCATCTTGGAGCGGATCCTTGGACGGTCCAGGTCTGAAGGCAAGGATACACCATTCGTTCATCAAGCACCCCCCTCTCACAGAATTTCCTGTGGATTTATCAGCTTACTCGGAGAACTCCGAAAAATTTGCGCCCCCTCCCGGGGGTTGGAGACCGGTGTGGACGTCAGTGCCCTGAACGTCTTTGTCCTGAAGACAGTTTTTTCTATGGAAACGACCCAGTCGTATTAGCAGCGCTTCATCCAGGAGATTGGATGGTTTCCATAGACCTTCAGGACGCCTATTTTCATATTCCGATTCATTCGGAATCGAGAAGATTCCTGAGATTCGTGTTCCAGGGCCGCATTTATCAGTTCAGGGCCCTCTGTTTCGGCCTGTCGACAGCTCCACAAGTGTTCACCAGAGTTCTGTCGTCAGTAGGCAAAGTGGCTTCATCTGGACGGGATACGAATCTCCATGTATCTGGACGATGGCTTCTCAGGGCAAGTTCCAGACAGAAGTGTGTGGTATTGACTTACAAGACTTTAAGGCTGACGGACAGCCTAGGTTTGTTAGTCAACAAGGACAAGTCGTGTTTCACTCCCTCTCAGGAGATAGTTTAGGAGTGAGACTGAATTCAGTTCTTTTTCAGGCGTTTTCAGTCTTGTCAAAAGGATCGACTCTTGCCTGAACAAGATAGACGAATTTTCTCGTCAGACAAACTTGCTCGGCGAATCAATGGATGAGCCTTTTAGGAAACCTTGGCGTCGATAGAACAATTTGTAAGTCTGGTAGGCTCAACATGAGACCACTTCAATTTTACTTGAAACAGAAGTGGCAAAGGAAGTTCTTTGACTCCTTCGTGTTCCTCATCTCGGAAGGGATCAAGCAGGACCTCCTTTGGTGGAAATCAGAAGGAAGGCTTGTCTCTAAGCCAGTTGAGCCCCAACCTTACGGTCTGTCAGACGCATCGACAAAGGGTGGGGAGCTACTCTGGGGAGAAAGGAAGTGTCGGGACTTTGGCAGATTCATTAGAGAAGCTGGCACATAAATCTGAAAGAGTTGAAGGCGGTTCATTTGGCTCTAATGCACTTCCAGACAGAGGTAAGAGGGAAAGTAGTGCTGGTTCAAGCAGACAACACCATGGCTCTCTCTTACATCAAAAAACAGGGGGGGGGGACACACTCGTTCTCTGTGCGAGGCAGCGAGAGACCTACTCATTTGGGCGAAAGAGAACAAGGTTGTCTTGAGCACAAGATTTATTCAAGGCTTGAAGAATGTAAAGGCGGGCGTTCTCAGCAGGAGAGGACAAGTCCTCTCCACAGAGAGGACTCTACATCTCAAATATGCAAGAAGCTTAGGGGGATTTGGGGATGTCCTCAGGTGGATCTCTTCGCCACGAACAAGATGGCTCGTCTACCACTGTATTGCTCCCCAGTTCCAGACGAGGAGGGGCTTTTACAGTGGATGCCATGCCTCTGGACGGGCTCAAAGGTCAAATCTGGATCTTTATGCCTTTCCGCCTTTCAAAATGCTAAGACTAGTTCTGACAAAGTTCAGAGGTCATCAGAACGTCAGGATGACTCTGATACCCCCCTTTTTGGCCGGCCAGGGAATGGTTTCCGGACCTACTACAGCTTTTGATGGACTTTACGAGAGAGTTACCATTAAGGAAGGATCTACTCAGACAGCCCCACTTTCTGTAGGTTCATCACAACTTGTCCGCTCTTCGACTAGTCGCCTTCAGACTGTCGAGCATCTCCTCAGAAAGAGAGGATTTTCAAAGAGCTTCAAGGGCTATTGCTAGACCCAGAAGAGAATCCTCTGATCGAGTGTACCAAGCTAAGTGGGTCCAATTCAGAGCTTGGTGCAAAGAAGAAGGAATTTCGTCTTCTAAGACCTCTATAGCTCAGTTAGCTAACTTCCTTCTTTTCTTCGTGAGAATAAGAAGCTTTCTACCCAGACGATTAGGGGTTGGGGTTATAGAGCTATGTTGTCTTCTGTGTTCAGACATCGAGATTAGACATTTCTAATAATCAAAACCTCTCAGACCTGATTCGTTCCTTTGATACGACCAAGACAAAGGAGTCAAGAAGAGTAGCTTGGAACCTGCATGTAGTTCTCAAATGGCTGATTTCCGATAGATTCGAACTGATCTCCTCTAGTTCTTTTAGAGATGACTAGAAAGACACTTTTTCTTTGTGCTTTAGCATCAGCTAGAAGAATCAGTGAGCTGCATGCTATTGATAGAGAGTTGGATTTTCTAAGGGCATCAATGCTGGGTTTTTTTGGCTAAGAATGAAAATCCCTCACGTCCTTGGCCTCGTTCTTTCTCTATAAAGAACATTTTGGAGTTAGTGGGGCCTAATGAGCCTGAATGTCTTCTCTGTCAGTGAGAGCACTTAGACATTATGTGCAAAGGACCAAAGTATGAGAGGTAAGAGTGATACCTGTGGTGTTCAGTGAAAGATCCTTCTCTCCTCTCTAAAAATGCGCTCTCCTTCTTTTTAAGGAATTTGATTTCTGAGGCACACGGACAATGGTCAGGACTCAGATATCAAAGTATTTAGAGTCAAAGCTCATGAAATTAGAGCAGTGTCTACGTCTATGGTGTTTAGACGTAATCTGTCTTTGAAAGACATTATTAAATCTACATATTGGAGAAGCAATTCTGTCTTCGCATCTCATTATCTGACAGATTTGCAAACCACATATGAAAATTGCAGTACATTGGGGGCCATTCATTGGTGACTGACATGGTATTGGGTGAGGGAGAGAAGGATGTATCCCATCCTCACTAACTTTTCTACCTTGATTATGGTTTTTTAGTTTTAAGGTTGTCTGAAGATACAGGGAGTTTTTTGAGTATCTTTCAGTCTTTTAATGTCTGGTGTATTCTTAACCGGGTGTGGTGATCCCTCGTTTTTCATTGTGTTTTTTTTGGTGATTTGATTTATTGCACCCTGAGCAGGGGGGCATTATATATAGTCCTTGTCCGTTACGGTCATGTCCTCAACGGCAAGTACTTATTATTGTGTCCGGCACACGGATCCATATATCCTTGGTCGGTACAATAAAGGACCAGCAGACTACAGAGGCAGTAACCACTGAGTCAGCGGTCTTTAAAGGTAAGAAACCTATATCTTCGGATAATTCCAACAGTTGGTTATTTTAGCTGCCATTGTCCCCCACCTAATGTGTCAATCAGCTAGATGTAACCACCGGGTAAGTTATAGTAAGTGAAAATGACATTTTGTTCATGAAACTTACCTGTCCAGATATATATATAGCTGTATTCTCCGACGTCCGACAGAATTTCAAAACTACCGGCACACGAGCAGTGGGCGGCCATGGTGGTTAGATACCATTCCCGCCGCTGGGAGGCGGATATCAGGAATCATTCCCATTTTGCTATTCAGATTTTTCTCTGTCGTCCGGTCGTAAACTAACAATGTTTTTTTACAGACCTCCGCCTAGGATTTTGAAACTTCTTGTCTAACTTGAGTATCTGATTGACTTTTTGGTTTTGATTTGGCTTGTTGCTTGGCATACGTGATAGTGGATTTGATTTGAATTTGGCTTTGACTTTTCTTTGATTACGATGTCTGGATCTAGCGCTGCTAGCTTCAGGGTGGGTGTAAGGTGCATGAATGTAAGGTGAGGTTGCCGAAAGCTTCGGTAGACCCTCATTCAGTGTGCTCGAAATGTCGTGGTCATGTATGTATGTTGGAATGATAGATGCATCGAGTGTGAGCAATTGACTGAAATTGAATGAATAGGCATATGATTCTTACGTGAAAAAGCTTGAGCGTGATAGAATCAGGAGGTCTTCCTCTAGGATGCTTCTGTGAGTAGAAGTCAAGGTAGAATTGTATCTCCATTAAATCCTCCTGTAGATGTAATTCAACCAGGATCCTGTTGTATTGCCTCCGAACAATCAGGAAGTGTCTGCAGAAGGAAGCGTATTAGTTACGATCATGGAGTCGATCGCGCCTTAGAATCTAAAGTGATTGCTCTACAGTCAAATGTGAATTGTGATAAACGTGTTAGTGCATCTAGTGTAGTGGAAGGGGTGTCAGATCGGTCCCATAATGCCTCTAGGCCTAGGCCCCTGCCGGACTCCCAGGCCTTAGGGAGAGGGCAAGCCGAAAGCCGAAGGAGGGTACGGGATCTAATGACCGGTCTGACGTCCCTTCGGCAGAAACTGAGGACGAATCTCAGGCTGACCGGTGTTCGTGCACGGGCACGAATACTTAAAGAGTGCTTCTCTTCTTCGAGACTTCCTCTCCTCGCCAAGGTTGGGACGCTCGGAAGACCTCTCAAGGGGAGAGCGGCAGGGGCGCAAGTTGTCGCACAAGCGGCCGTCGCTCTTGTCGCCCTCTTAAGAGAGGTTTCAGAGAAGAGGACGCTTCACGTCCTTTCGATCGTTATGTAGATTCGTCACCTGAAGATTTTGAAGCTTTCCGCCACAGAAAAGGAACAAGGCTTCATCAGGGGAGGACTCTTTCGAGCGTCCAAGTCGCTCTAAGCTTGTTCCTGAGTTGAAGGAAAGGGCATCCCCTCGCCCATCTTCCCTTGCACAGGATGAGTCCTTCTCCTGATCGAGAACTTTCCCCTTCAAGGAAAATGCTTTGGGAAATGCAGAGACAGTTAGCCTCCTTTTTTGAGAGAAAGGAGGCAGGCAGAAACTAGTCATAGAAGGAAGGATAGGTGGCTGCCTATTAAGAGAACTAGGCAGTCCCCTGCTCCTACTCCGCGTTTTTTTCGGCTTGAGTCTACTCCTAGTAGCCGACGCATTAGAGAACGTGATTATGTTCCTCATGAAAGGGCGTCTAGGAGAGACGAATTTGACAGAGACGTGAGTTGTCGCACAAGCGGCCAGCGTCTTTGTCAAAAGGCCGAGAACGCTCATGAATCAAGATCGGAACGTCAAGCTTTGCATGTTGATGATCACGCTCGGCGTCTTAAACAACGAAGCGCTTACCAGACTCGAGAAGACGCTTTTTCAAGACGCGCGGATCGCTCGCCAAGAGCTCCAACTGACGCTGTTCAGGACGCACGGCGTCCTACACAATCAGGACGTTTCAGCAAGACGCTCAAGCGGAACGCGGTGTTCAGGACGCACGGCGTCCTTCACATCATGACGGGGACGTTCTGCAGGACGTTTCTAGAACGCACGGCGCCTTACATATCGGGACGCTTTCAAGGATGTTTTCTCAGGGTTAAAGTGTCGAAGTCATCGCGATCTTTGAAAGGCGCTGATGACCAAGAGAAGGATTCGTCTAGTGATCGCTGCCCTACTGATGATGACGAACCAAATGCGTCAGCGTCGTCAGACTATAAGACGTTGACGGATTACTTAAGAAATTATTCCCAGATAATTTTCAAGCGCCAATTCCTTGCTCTCCACCTTCACAATTTGCTTCATCGAAGGCCAGGAAGGCCCTGGCTTCGTTAAGATGGCCACTTCGCTCTCCGCGAAGAGAGCGTTTAAGAGAGTCCAGATTGGATGGATTCAAGGAAGGTTTAAGGAAAGGGAAGACTTCTTTTGCACTTCCTCCATCTAGACTGAAAGGGAGAGCCGGGATCTGGTACGAGACAGGAGAAGAAGCAGGATTGAAGGCACCGTCCTCTTCTCAAGGAGATTTCGCCAATTTGGTGGACGCTCCAGGAGATCTTATTTGTCATCGGCTAAGGTTTCCTGGACAATGACGGAGACGGATCATCACCTCAAGGGGTTTATATAAGACGCTAGAGGTGTTTAACTTTTTAGATTGGTGCCTCGGGGCGCTGGATGTACAATCGAGGAGTCAAGACTCAATTTCGCTAGAAGAGCTTTCGAGTGTACTAGCTTGTATGGATAGAGCCAGTTAAGGGATAGGCTCTGATGAGTAGCATCTCATTTTGCTACAGGTCTGCTTAAAAAAGAGAGCTCTCTATTGTAGCTTTACGGCGAAAGCAGTTTCTCCCGCTCAGAAAGCGGAGTTATTATTCGCCCCCTTCTCTACGCATTTGTTTCCGCAGTCCATGATTAAGGATCTGTCGGTAAATTTGCAAGAAAAGCAACCAAGGGGCCTCTTGACTCAATCTTCAAGACGACCTACTCCTCAGGCTTCTACTTCAACAGCTCCAGCACCCAAGAAGAAATTTAAGCCCTTTCGTGGAGCACCTTCCTCTAGAGGTTTCCTCGAGAGGAAGGGGGTCCTTCAGAGGTAAGATTTCTCTTCTACCAAGAAGGAAAAGATTGACATTTCTGCCCTTCAGCACCTGTAGGTGCGAGATCACCTTATTTGTCTCAGGCATGGAGGACGATAGGGGCGGACACCTGGACCCTAGATGTGATCGAGAGAGGATACAAGATCCCTTTTCCTCTCTACGCCTCCTTTGAGCACGAAGCCGATAGACTGTCGCCCGCATACCAGTCAGAGAAGCAACAGATCTTACTCGACCTTCTAGATCAAATGTTGGAAAAGAAGGCAGTAGAGGAAGTTCTGATGCTGGATTCCCCAGGCTTCTACAACAGGTTATTCCTGGTTTTCCGAAGCAGTCTGGGGGATGGAGACCTGTCCTAGACGTCAGCAGACTGAACGTTTTTGTAAAGAAAGAAAAATTCAGGATGGAAACTTCTCAGTCTGTGCTAGGAGCCTTGAGACCAGGGGATTGGATGGTGTCATTGGACCTTCAGACGCTTATTTCCACGTTCCCGATCCATCCCCAATCAAGGAAGTTCCTGAGGTTCGTCTTTAAAAGGACAGGTCTTCCAGTTCAGGGCTCTGTGCTTCGGTCTGAGTACGGCGCCGATGGTTTTTACTTTCCCTCATGCGGAATGTGGCGAAATGGCTTCACCTATCGAAAATAAGAGTCTGCGCTCTACCTGGACGATGGCTAATCAAGTCGCCTTCGAAGTCAAGGTGCTGGAGGACCTTCAGACGACATTACAGCTGACGAAGGCCCTGGGCCTCCTTATAGTAAATTACGAAAAGTCATATGATCCCCACGCAGTCCATCGTGTATCTGGGGATTCAGATGGATCAGCGGCTTTTCAAGCTTTTCCATCAAAGGAACGTCAGCAGAGATGCTTAGAGAAAGTGTTAGCCTTCTTAGGGAAAGAAACATGCTCGGCGAAGGAATGGATGAGTCTGCTGGAACCATTTCTTCGCTGGAGAAGTTTGTTTCCCTGGGGAGGTTGCACCTCAGGCCACTCCAGTTTTTTATGGCAGAAAACTGGCAAAGACAAGAATCTAGACCTCGACTTTGATTATATCAAAAACGGTCAAGGATCATCTGAAGTGGTGGCAAGATCCGACCAAAACTCTCGGAAGGGATGTCCCTCAAGCTTTTGAGCCCCGACCTAGTGTTGTTCTCAGACGCCTCATGGTGGGCTGGGGAGCAACACTAGGAAAGGAGGAAGTTGTCAGGCCTCTGGAGAGGGGAACAGAGGTCCTCCGGCACATAAACTTAAAAAGAATTGGAGGCTATTCGGTTGGCCTTCAGTTCTTCGAAGAACGATGGTGAGCCGAGTTGTCCAGATCAACTCGGACAACACTATGGCTCTCGCTTACATAAAAAGCAGGGGGGACACACTCTCGGTCACTGTTCGTGATAGCGAGAGACATCCTTCTATGGGCGAAGGCTCGAAACATAGTGATCCTGACAAGGTTCATTTCAGGAATTCAAAATGTGCGAGCGGATCTTTTAAGCCGTCGACATCAGATGCTTCCCACAGAATGGACCCTACATCTAGGAGTCATGTCAAGAGCTATGGAAGTGGGGGGGACGGGGCCCGCTAGTCGACCTCTTCGCAACCTCGAAAACGAAGAGGCTTCCGATTTATTGCTCTCCAGTACTCGACCTTCCCCGACAGCCAATAGCGGTAGATGCCATCCTATGGGACTGGACGGGGATGGATGTGTAACGCCTTTCCCCCGTTTCAACAAAACTCTTAGGAGAGGTAACAAGGAAGGAAGTTTGCGGCGTCGCCAGGAGCGAGAATGACTCTGATCGCCCCCCTTTTGGCCCTCAAGCGATTGGTTCACGGAGGTCATGTCTCTTCTGGTAGACTTCCCGAGAACCCTGCCAGAGAGAGTCGATCTTCTCAAACAGCCCCCACTTCGAGAGGTACCACGGAAACCTCTCCGCTCTGAGTCTGACTGCGTTCAGACTATCAAGAAGTTGGCCAGAGCGAGAGGTTTTTCAAGATCAGGGTTTGGCAGAGGCTATTGCCAATGCGAGAAGAGCTTCCTCCTCGAGCAGTTTTACAGTCGAAGTGGACTGTCTCAGGAGAGATGGTGTAGGAAGAAAGGTATTTCCTCCTCCACGACCTCTGTGAACCAAATCGCTGAGTTTCTCCTGCATTTGAGAAATGTGGACAAATTAGCAGTGCCCACGATAAAAGGATATAAGAGCATGCTGTCAGCTGTCTTCCGCCACAGAGGATTAGATCTGACAAATGATAAAGATCTTCACGATCTTTTGAGATCGTTTGAGACAACCAAAGTACTACAACCAAAGGTTCCATCATGGAACCTTGATGTAGTTCTAAGTTCTTGATGTCGGCTCCCTTTGAAACCTATGCATGCTGCCTCATTGAGAGACACTACTAGAAAGGCGATTTTTCTAACTGCTTCTTGCTACGGCAAAGAGAGTTAGTGAAATTCAAGCAATTAGTAAAGATGTGGGTTTCAGAGGACACAGTGCAGTGTGCTCCTTGGATCCTAATTTCTTAGCGAAGAATGAGAACCCATCTAACCCCTGGCCAAAAACCTTTGAAATCAATTCCAGGGGGTTAACAGAGTTCATCGGACAAGAGCCAGAGAGAGTCCTGTGCCCTGTCAGGGCTCTCAAATTTTACATGCAAAAGACCAAAGATTGTCGGGGTCTTCGGAGAACTTATGGTGTTCTGTTAAGAGACCCGACTTTCCTATGTCCATTCTTTTTGCGAAACACCATCACGGAGGCCCATGCGTCCTGCTCGGATGGTGATATGAAGCTTTTGAAAATAAAAGCCCATGAAGTGAGAGCGGTTGCGACTTCAATGGCATTTCGAAAGAATATGGCACTTAATGATATCATTAGCGCTACTTTTTGGCGAAGCAACTCTGTGTTTGCTTCACATTACCTGCGGATGTGAAGACGGCATATGAGGAAACTGCGAGTCGCTTGGACCATACATATCCGCAGAAATGGTGTTGGGGGCAGGGAGCAGCACAAATTACTACCCTATAGAAAAGGGGTAGTGCTTTTTAATTTTGGTGTTGGTTTATGGTTGAAGGGTTGGTTGCTTGAGGCGCCTTCCCTTTCTTTAGCCTAGAAGTTATGGGACTAACTTCGATAGGTTAGGTCAGGTGGTGGTTTTTTTAGCTTCGTTGCCCTCACAGTATGGTCAATATGGTCTAGTCACATTGTGGTCACGCCCCCGTTGACAGATCATCTAGAGCGCACCAACTACACAGGTCACTACCTTGTTGGCAACTCTAGTAAAGCAAAAGCAGACTTCGGTGACAGTAATCAAGAAGTCAGCTATGCTAACAGGTAAGGAATCAAGATGTCAATCATCTGCACTTGAGGTGTTTCCTAAATCCTTCTATTCTGTCCCTTCCCACTCCAATGGTGGGATTCAGCTATATATATATCTGACAGGTAAGTTTCATGAACAAAATGTTATTGTTATGATACAATAAAGTTTGTTCATACTTACCTGGCAGATATATATAATTAAAGTACCCACCCACCTCCCCTCAGGGACAGTGGTATGAAAAATCTGAATAGAAAATGGAATGATTCCTGATATCCGCCTCCCAGCGGCGGGAATGGGTACTAACCACCTGGCCGCCCACTGCGTGTGCCGGGAGTTTTGAAATTCTGTCGGACGTCGGAGAATACAGTCTATATAATATCTGCCAGGTAAGTATGAACAAAACTTTATTGTATCATAACAATAACATTTTTATAATAATATAAAGTTTCACTTACGTATACTTACCCGGTGGTTACATAACGAAGCCCGCCCTCCTCCCCTCTATGGACAGGTAGGCATGAAACTTCTGTTTGTTCATGACACTTACCTGCCAGATATAATATATGCTGTATTCCTCTGACGACCGACAGAATTTTAAAACTCCCGGCAAACGCAGTGGTTGGCTAGGTGGTTAGTACCCATTCCCGCCGCTGGGAGGCGGATACCAGGAACCATTCCCATTTTCTATTCAGATTTTTCTCTGTCGCTGGTCGGCAAACAACTGTTTACAGACCTCCGCCTAGGATTTTGAAAACCCCATTTGTCACTTGAGTATTTGGATTGTCTTTTGGTTTCGGACTTGGCTTAGTGATTTGGCATACGCTATTGTGGTTTGGATTTTGATTTTGCTTTTGATTTTTCTTAGAATTGAGATGTCTTGATCTAGTTCTACTAGTTTCAGAGTGTGGTGTGTAGGAAGAATGTAAGGTGAGGCTACCAAAAGCCTCGGTAGATCCTCACAGGTGTGTGTGAATTGTAGAGGGCATGTTTGCTTGTTGGATGAAGTGTTAACTAATGTCGAATGGAAGGCGTATGAATCTTACATTCGTAGACTTGAGCGTGACAGGAATTAGGAGGTCTTCCTCCAGGAGTGCTTCTGTCAAAAGTCAAAAGGGATAAAGTGCTCATCTAACATAACTGTAGAACATGTTACGCATAACCCTGTAATTTCACCTTCAGATAAGGAAGTGATCGCTACCGAAGGGAATGCCCTTTCTACCATTTTGGAATCGATTCAGAACCTTGAATCGAAAATGCGGAGTGCTACAATCTAATGTGCAAAAGTGTAGTG
Source organism: Macrobrachium nipponense (assembly GCF_015104395.2). Classification (NCBI taxonomy): domain Eukaryota; kingdom Metazoa; phylum Arthropoda; class Malacostraca; order Decapoda; family Palaemonidae; genus Macrobrachium; species Macrobrachium nipponense. The sequence goes on along the minus strand of NC_087202.1, from coordinate 91,575,589 downwards.
ATAATGTTGGTGCCCCTAGTGATGTGGAGGGGGCATCAGATCGAGTCCTATAATGCCTCCAGGTTGAGACCTCTGTCGGACTCCCAGAACACAGGGAATGGACTTGTCGAAGGCCGAAGGAGGGTTACGGGAATTAAACACCGGTCTGGCGTCCCTTCAGCAGATCCTGAAGAGCATCCCAGCATTCCCGGCTGCCAAAGATCGTGCGCAAGCTTGAATCTTGAAGGAATGCTTCTCTTCCTCCGAGACGTCCTCACCTCATCGGGGCGTGGGAATACTCGGAAGGCCTCTCCAATTGAGAGTGGTAAGGAAGACGTAAGACGTCGCACTGGCGGCCATCGTCTTTCTCGCCCTCTTAGGAAAGGTCTTACGGAAGAGGACGTTTCATCGGGAGATCGAGAGCGTTCTCCGCCTCGATTTACGCTTCGGTCTTCCCCGGAAGACTTCGAAGACAGTATCCCACATAAGAGATTCAGGACGCTTTCTGAGCGTCCTGATTCGAGTCCGGAGAGAAGGAAGAAGGCGTCCCCTCGCCCATCTTCTTCTCAAGGGATCATTCCATCATATGGTTCTTCACCATCAAAAAAGACCCTCGTAATGATTCGACAGCAGTTGGATGAGTTTTTCGCCAAGAAAGAAGAAAGATCGCGTAGTCGTAAAAAAAGATCTATGGCTACCCGTCAAGAAATCTAGACGTTCTCCTTCGGCTTCTCTTCGTTCTTCGTCCTCTTCTGATTCGTCGCCTTCTAGACCTCATCGACTCATTCAGGAACGCGCAAGCAGTCCTACTGATAGAGTCTCTAGAAGTATTGGCGGAAGAGAAAAAGACATTAGATGTCGCACAGGCGGCCGTCGTCTTTTCCAAGAGTCGAAGAACGTTCAGAAGGATCGCTCGGAAGTAGAATTGGAAGGAATTAATCTTGGCTTGCAGGAAGAGAGTATTCGACAGAAGAAACGCCTTACTCATCAGGACGCTCGTAAGGACGTTTCTCGGGACGCTCGGTGTCGTAAACGTCGGCTGGATAGACTTGAAACTCACAATGTTAGTTCAGAAGAAAGATATGAGGACGCTTTTGAGGACGCGAGGCTTCTTACAACTCAAGACCGTATTAAAGGAGCGTTTACACGACGTCCATCACGTCAGGACGCAAATGAGGACGCTTTTGAGGACGCGAGGCGTAGTGCTAATAAGGACGCTCGTCGTCCTTCATATCAGGACGCTTTCCAGGACGCAAATGAGGACGCTAGGCGTCCGATGCATAGAGTCACCGTGGGAAGAAGAGAACAGGTCGCTAGTCAGAAGGATAAGCGCCCTATGCTTCAAGGTAGTAGAAACTGCCATATGGGTGCTCGCCAGGAGAAATCATATGACGTTAGTTTGGAAAATTCAGAGAGAAAGTCAAGGTTAGGAAACATAGCCGGCTCTCCTCTTCAAAATTTATTTCAAGTGCAAGACCTACGTTTCGAAAGGGAGGTGAAACTTCAGTTCTTCTCGCTCAATTCAGATAAGCCTGCGTCTCTTAGCCCAAGAGAAATCGTCAAGCGAGCCTGTCTCAGAAGAGGAGGAGGATCCTACAACCTCATCCTCTGTGGATTATAAGACTTTAACTCGCCTTTAAAAGATTTGTTTCCCGAGAAGTTTCGAGCTCCAGTTCCTCTCTCTCCACCTTCGCAGCTAACCTCTTCGAAGGCAAGGAAGACTCCAAATTTTGTTAAAATGGCCACTTCACTCTCAACTAAAAGGGCTTTTAAAAGAATCCACGATTGGATGGAATCCAAAAAGACGAAGGGCAAGACTTCTTTTGCACTTCCCCCCATAAAGCTTAGGAAGATCAGGGAAGTGGTATGAAACAGAAGAAGAAGCAGGTTTAAGAATCCCTTCTTCTGCACAAGGTGATTTCACCAACTTAGTGGAGGTGCCTAGGAGATCTTACCTGGCATCTGCAAAAGTTTCTTGGACAATGTCAGAGATAGATCACCATCTCAAAGGCCTTTACAAAACTCTAGAAGTTTTTAACTTTCTAGATTGGTGTTTGGGCGTCTTGGATGTTCAGTCTAGAAGCCCAGATTCTATTTCATTAGAGGACTTAGCGAGTATTTTGTCATGTATGGACAGGGCAGTAAGGGATGGCTTCGACGAACTGGAATCACATTTTGCGTCGGGAGTCCTGAAGAAACGCGCACTTTTCTGTAGCTTCACAGCTAAGTCAGTGTCGCCTGCGCAAAAAGCAGAATTGGTTTGTTCGCTCCCTGTTTTCTGCTCATCTTTTCCTCAATCGATGGTAAAGGATTTGTCAGTGAATCACCAAGAAAGAGCGACGCAGGACTTATTGTCTCGGTCTTCGAAACGTCCTACTGATCAGACATCTTCACGAACCACGCAAGCTTCTAGGAAGAATTATAAGCCCTTTCATGGAAGAGCCTCCTTGAGAGCCTCTGCTTGAGGGAGGAGTTTCCCTAAGGGCAGAGCCCCCTCAAAAACCAGGGGAAAGAAATGACTTTTCGGCCCTCCAGGCACCAGTCGGGGCGAGACTCGCTCTTTTCGCAGAAGCATGGAGGATAAGAGGGGCGAACTCTTGGTCACTCGAAGTGATCGAGTAAACTTACAAGATCCCGTTTCTATCAAAACCTCCATTAAGCATAGCGCCAATAGACCTTTTGCCCTCTTATCAGAATTCGAAGCAACAGATCTTGTTAGACCTTTTGGATCAAATGTTGGAAAAGAGAGCAGTAGAAAGAGTTGTATCACGGAACTCACCAGGCTTCTACAACAGGCTTTTCCTGGTTCCGAAGCACTCGGGAGGATGGAGACCTTTTTTAGACGTAAGCAGCTGAATCTTTTGTAAGGAAAATAAAATTCAAGATGGAAACTGCACAGTCTGTGTTAGCATCCCTGAGACCAGGAGATTGGATGGTGTCCTTGGATCTCCAAGACGCCTATTTCCATGTTCCGATCCACCCTTAAAAGGACAGGTCTTCCAATTCAGAGCTCTCTGTTTCGGGCTGAGTACAGCCCCTATGATATTCACGCTTCTAATGCAAAATGTAGCAAGATGGCTCCATCTCTCGAAGATAAGAGTCTCACTCTACTTAGACGATTGGCTGATCCGGTCCACGTCGAAGGAAAAGTGCCTGGAGGACCTGCACACGACATTATAGCTGATGAAGGACCTAGGCCTTCTGGTCAACTTCGAGAAGTCCCATCTGATTCCCACACAGTCCATCGTGTATCTGGGGATTCAGATGGATTCAGTGGCTTTTCAAGCATTTCCATCTATAGAACGTCAGCTAAAATGCTTAGAGAAAGTATCGGTCTTCTTAGAGAAGGAAATATGCTCGGCAGGGAATGGATGAGTCTGCTGGGGATCATTTCCTCGCTGGAGAAATTTGTTTCTCTGGGAAGGCTGCACCTCAGACAGCTTCAGTTTTTCCTAGCAGACAACTGGAAGAACAAGAAAGACCTAGACGAGATTTTGAGAATCCCTCAGTCAATCAAAGAGCATTTGAAGTGGTGGTCCGATCCCATCAAGCTATGGGAAGGGATGTCCCTCAAAGTTCTGAGCCCAGACCTAGTGTTTTTGTTTTCAGATGCGTCCATGACGGGCTGGGGAGCAACACTGGGGGAGGAGGAGGTGTCAGGCCTCTGGAGAGAGGGAACAGAGGTCCTGGCACATAAACCTCAAGGAGCTAGAAGCGATTCGATTGGCACTTCAATGCTTCGAGTCAAGGATTGTGGGACGAATTGTACAAGTCAACTCAGACAACACCACGGCGCTCGCGTATATCAAAAAACAGGGAGGAACTCTATCTCAGTCCCTGTTCAGGATAATGAGGGAAATCTTACTTTGGGCGAAAATAAGAAATATAACGATTCTAACGAGATTCGTTTCAGGACAGCAGAACGTTCGTGCAGATCTTCTCAGCCGTCAACATCAAATGCTTCCAAACGAATGGACTCTCCATCCAGAGATTTGCAAAGAGTTATGGAAACTTTGGGGACGTCCACTGGTAGACCTCTTCGCGACGCGGAAAACGAAGAGGCTTCCTATTTACTGCTCTCCGGTTCTGGACCCAGGAGCAATAGCGATAGACGCCATGCTTTGGAATTGGAAAGGGATGGATCTCTACGCCTTTCCTCCATTCAAACTCCTGGGAGAGGTAATAAGGAAGTTGCGGCGTCGGAAGGAGCAAGAATGACGTTGATCGCCCCCTTTTGGCCTGCAAGCGACTGGTTCACAGAGGCCATGTCATTTCTGGTAGATTTCCCAAGGACACTTCCAGAAAAAATCGATCTACTCAGACAGCCCCACTTCGAGAGGTATCACAGAAACCTCTCCGCTCTGAGTGTGACTGCATTCAGACTATCCAAAAGTTGGCCAGAGCGAGAGGTTTTTCAAGATCGGTGGCAAGAGCTATTGCCAACGCTAGAAGAACATCCTCTCAAGCTGTCTACCAATCGAAGTGGGCTGTCTTCAGAAGTTGGTGTAGAAGGGAAAATATTTCCTCCTCCACGACCTCTGTGAGCCAGATTGCTGATTTCCTCCTACATCCTAGGAATATAGACAAACTTTCAGTGTCAACGATTAAAGGCTAAAAAATTATGCTGTCAACGGTCTTCCGCACAGAGGCTTGGATTTATTAAATAATAAGGATCTTCACGATCTATTGAGGTCCTTTGAAACCTCAAAAGCTCCACGAGACAAGATTCCCTCATGGAACTTGGGAGTATTGTCTTAAAGTTTTTAATGTCAGCCCCATTTGAGCCTATGCATGCTGCCTCTTTGAAAGATGTAACTAGAAAAGCTGTTTTCCTAACCGCTCTGGCAACAGCTAAGAGGGTTAGCAAAATTCAAGCTATGAGTAAACGTGGGTTTCAGAGAACACAATGCGGTGTGTTCGCTGAGCCCCTCACTTTTAGCTAAGAACGAGAACCCATCCAACCCCTGGCCTAAAAGCTTTGATATCAAGGGGTTATCAGAGTTCGTCGGACGAGAGCCAGAGAGAGTTTTGTGCCCTGTCAGAGCTCTCAAATTTTATCTGGAAAAGACCAAACAATGTAGAGGCCCGTCAGACAACCTGTGGTGTTCGGTCAAGAGGCCGGAATTACCAATGTCTAAGAACGCACTGGCGTTCTTCTTGAGAAGCACCATCAGGGAAGCTCATTCGTCCTGCACAGATGGTGATCTTAAACTGCTAAAAGTTAATGCTCACGAAGTTAGAGCGGTAGCGACTTCGGTGGCTTTTCAGAAAAATATGGCACTCAGTGATATCCTGAGTGCCACATTTTGGCGAAGCAACTCTGTGTTCGCTTCACACTACCTCAGAGATGTGAGGCGACATATGAGAATTGCTACTCGCTTGGACCATACATTTCCGCGGATACAGTATTGGGGACAAGAAGCGATACGAACCCCATCCTTTAGAAAATGGATGTGTGTGATTTTAATTATGGTTTGTTTTATGGTTGTAGGGTTGGCCGCTTGAGGCGGTCTTCCCTTTAATTAGCCTAAAAGTTATGGGACTAACTTTAGTTGGGCTAGGTTAGGTGTTATTTGTTATGCTTCGTTGTCTTCAGTATGGTCAATATGGTCTAGTCACATTGTGGTCACGCTCCCGTTGACAGATCATCTAGAACTATCCAGCTATACAGGTCACTACCTTGCTGAAAATTCTAGTTAAGCAGAAGCAGGCTTGGGTGACAGTAATCACGAAGTCAGCTATAGCTAATTGGTAAGGAACCAAGATGTCAATCATCTGCATGTTATGTGTTTCCAAAATCCTTCTATTCTGTCCCTTCCCACCTCCAATGGTGGGATTCAGCTATATATATATCTGGCAGGTAAGTGTCATGAACAAAATGATATTGTCATGATACAATAAAGTTTGTTCATACTTACCTGACAGATATAAATAATCAAGTACCCACCCACCTCCCCTCAGGGGACAGTGGTAGAGAAAATCTGAATAGAAAATGGGAATGGTTCCTGGTATCCGCCTCCAGCGGCGGGAATGGGTACTAACCACCTAGCCGACCACTGCGTTTGCCGGGAGTTTCGAAATTCTGTCGGTCGTCAGAGATACAGCTATATATATATATATATATATATATCTGTCAGTAAGTATGAACAAACTTTATTGTATCATGACAATATCATATTTATTGCTGGGATGGTTCCTGGTACCCGGTAGAGGGATCACCTGTCCAAAACCATTTAGCGCTACCGCGAATTTCAAATTCTGCCGTGACGTCAGGAGACAACAGCTAAATGTAGCCACCGGGTAAGTATAAGTGAAACTATATTATTATAAAAATGTCATTTTGTTACATAAAGATATATTTAGTCATGAAAATAACATCAAAATACACTAATTAGTGAATATTTATCATGGATAAATATATGTTAATACCAATTGCTTAAAGAGAGAGACTTTTCCTGAGAGAGAGATTTTTCAGTAGTATATATCCTTTGACCCCAAGATGGCAGCAATAATTAGACTTACTAAGATTGCAACACTCCTCCTACCCTTTCTGTCAGGTTTCCAGACATTTGTGACAGCTCCACCCTCCTTGCTCTCTCCAAGTCTCTACGTACGTATTACTAATTTGCTATATTATTTTCTCTAATGAATTGATATTATTGCTGTTTACAATAATATTACATATTTGAAAATTTGTAAATCATTTATTTATCATACAAGAAACATACATTTCAGTAAGAAAGAGAAAGAATTATTTGTATTAATATCAGTTAATCTTATTAAACTTGATACCAGTATTAATCAGTATTAATATTTCAAAATCAGTAGATTATTTTTGTATCATATAAATGTATTTAGTCATAAAAGTACCATCAAAATACACTACTTAGTGAATATTTATTAATGGAAAAACCTGCGAGTGAGCGAGTCCTCCGGCGAATAATTTTTAGATATGTCGTACAGAAAAATCCGTTAATAGGCGAGTCCGTGAATCACAAGAGCACAAATACGGTTGGTTGACGGTATTTGATTATATAAAAGATGTTTTAGTCTAACATCATGAATGTCAAGAAGTAGAGGCAAAAAGTTGTACGTATATTATAGAACAAATACTGACAGCCAACAGTTGGCTTTTAATAGGATTCTTTTGTATGATATCTATATACAGTATGTATGTGGATGAGAACTATGGAGAATAGATAAAGAGATTTTGAGAGAAGGTGGGTTGTTTGTTGGTTAGCTTTTACAGATAAGTTACTGTTTAATACCTCAAAAGTTATAAATGTTACTTTGTCTTTTAAACTGTTCCATACATATGACTATTTTCAGTTCCTGACAGTTTGACCTAAGGAAACTGCATGTAGCATGCAAATAGTATTAGCTTTGCTGTTCAATTATTACTTAAGTGTTCATAATAAGTTTTTATTTTTACAGTTTTAAGTATCAGTTCTTATTATTTTAGCATATTGCCTTTTAGATTTCACTGGCAAAGTTGATTTTTTTTTTTAATTTCACATTAATGAACTTACATTTGCTTGAAGTTAATGTTGGACTTAAGTTGATTCAATCATTATGTGGTTGTCTGTATGTAACCACTAATTGTGATGTACAAATGTAAAGTACTATGCCTGTCATCCTGAATATGTTTCTCATTAAACTAAACTAATTTCGACGTTACTTTAGGCCCCAGTGAGGCAGCTATGGATGAAACCATGCCTTCTTCACTCTGCAGCTGGGGTTGGACCATGCTATCAACAGACTGCATCTCAACTAGAGGGGATCAAGCTTACAAGCCACTTGCCATTGACAGTTTTGTCGGATGAAGAAGCAATCATGAAAGAAACTGGTAAGATATTTTATTTTATTGATTGTGTTTTACTGTTTGCCAGTTGTTTAAACCTGACATCTATGATGTATGTGATACTGCTGTATCTTCCATCTTTATATTGTAAGGATTTTACTGTTCAGGCTGATGCATGAAGAGGCAGTTCTCACATTCTTTAATTTTATGTTACTGAGTAATTGTAGTATCAGGCCAGGAGCCTAAATGTGGAGTCCAGTTACGTATACCTTAACATGATCTTGGGATATATTTTGACATTAAGAAGGAACTTAAGGCTACGAGATTTCATATCATAATATGTATAGAGCAAAATATATTTTTGTACATGAACTTTCCTGTCAGATATATACAGTGGGGCATCGCTTATTCACGGATCAGTATTCACGGATCCAGTTTTTAATAACCGGGTTTTTTTCTTGGAACCGCTTCTCATGCCACTCACTGGTATGAATCGCAGCATCATGGGTTTGTCGTGTTGTTGCGTATGCGATGTTTTTTGGTAGGCTAACCCTCGGCCGTGGTCCGATAACTACCAACATTCATTTAAAGACTCATATAATGATATTAACTGACAATTGTAGGTACATGAAAAAGACGCATTTCACATGTACCTGTATTATTATGTTATTATTATGTTCAAACATTATTTCACATGTTGCGCGCCATTAGAGTATCCCATGTTAAGTCCAGTAATATGATATGGCAACATTTAAGTATTGGCAACAGTGTAATTATTGCTCTCGTGAGGCAGTCTTGTCTCGTCTGTCTATTTGTTAAGCTGTCTGCTGTTTGTCCCCTGGATCTTGTATATATTTCTACAATAGACATTTAGAACCTACATTTAAGTTGTGTCCTTGCCCCTCCACTTAAGGTTAAGGAGTTTACCAACACATACATGGCGCAATGAACTTTGGAAGTGTCGTATTGTGTGAAGTTTATCAAGACTTGGACATCGGGAACCGGACGGTCATGGCCATATTGGATGTTCAGTTCAAATGTGCTTTGTTTGTTGTCCCAGCGATTTATTCTATGTCGTGTGCAGTGTAGTGCCTCAAGTACTCGGGGAAGTGTTGTGCAGTGCATTGTGCTTTTATAGTACCTTTTTTGTGTGCTCAGTGATTTGTTATATTATTTGTTCCGACACGGCATACAAACCTTCGGTCCTTTTACAATAGGAAGGTACTAGCGGCAGCTGGATAGGTCGTAAGCTTTCGAACAAGGGTTCGGTAGTTAACTGCTTGTCCGACAGGCGCGCGCGACTGGGAGGTAAACAAATCACTTTTGCTTTCGGCCTGCTGGCGTTTGGACGTGTACTTGGTCCAGAGGTCTGACCATTGATCCTGCGGTGCACACCCCGATCAATCGGAGAGAGGCTTGGATCCCTCCCTCGCTCTTACGACCAGGGAGGCATTCCAAGGTTGGGCGAACACCAGTCTGTTCACAAAAGACTCAGATTCCTCCCACCAAGAAGTGAGTCTTCCTATTGTAAAAGGACCGAAGGTTTGTATGCCGTGTCGGAACAAATGACAATTTGTCCAAAATTGCATTTTTCCTAACTATACAAACCTGAGGTCCTTTTACACATAGTCCACCTCATGCCACCCCTCACTCTGCAGTTTTTGCTTGGGCCAAAAGCAAAAGTGATTTGTTTACCTCCCAGTCGCGCGCGCCTGTCGGACAAGCAGTTAACTACCGAACCCCTTGTTCGAAAGCTTACGACCTATCCAGCTGCCGCTAGTACCTTCCTATTGTAAAAGGACCTCAGGTTTGTATAGTTAGGAAAAATGCAATTTTGGACAAATTGTCATTTTATTGAGTACCCATTTATTCTGTTGTGGCTTTGCCGGAGCACCGACTGTCACACCCGCACTCATGCCATGTCCAGGGATGACTGAGTCGACTTGGCAACGTCGCCTTGGATGTGAGCTGCCGTAGGCAGACACTATCGCTCAATAGTCCCCTCGTTGGCTGACGTATTTCTCGCACATACGCACACACTCACGCTTCAACGAATTTTATTTATTATTCTTGTATCAGACGTTTTGGGATAATTTTAATAAGTTTGTTGGAACTTTATTCTTGCGCACTGCACATTGACGATAATGACGGACTCGAAAGGTACGCCTGCAGACCATTTAGAAGAGCCCACAGAACAGTGGCAATCCAGTAATGTGGGCGCCCACACTCTGAGTGTTGGAGCATCCAGTCTCTCCCTCCCCACCACTCTTAAGCCCCCACTACCAGCCCCCATCTACCTCTCAAGCTACTGGGACAGATTTCCTCGCTTTGATTAAGTTTTTAGAGGAATCTCGCTTGTATGAGGATGAGAGAAGAAGAAAGGAAGATGAAACAAAAAGACAAGACAGACAATGCGAAGAAGAAAGAAGAAGGGAACAAGAAGCAATTTGCCTTAGAGAAGATGATCTTAGAAGAGAAGAGGAGAATGCAAGGTTTACTGCCCTCATTCAAACTCTTGCACCAATCATCCATTCTCATTCAGGTACCCTTACACCTGGCACAGAGGTGGTTTCGAAGTATATGTATGCTGTTTTTTATCGGGGTGGGGGTGGGCAGAAAAATAGGTGAAATTTATTAGTAGTTGGCAAATCACCAGTTGCTACAACTCAGGGGATGTGGCATTCATTACAACCAGCATAGAATTAGAGAAGTCCCCCAAAATTCTGAATCAGCCAAAGAAGTGTGTTGCAACATTTAAAATAGTAAGGGTTTCATTTTAACAAATGAACCATCAAATGATGAACATCTTACAGGGTTTCACAACTCTGCTCCTTCATCAAACTTGATGTTGATTCTTGGTAACTAGGTGAAACATTTGTGTTGTATATATAATAGTAATTAGGTATGAATTTAAAGAGATTTATCTGTGACTAAACACCATGATGAGTCAGCATTTAACAAGACAATATATTATGTATGTTTTTTCCATCACATTCGTCCTATTTGATTGGGTGGTTTTTATAGTGTGGTGTTCCGGGTTGCGTCCTGCCTCCTTAGGAGCACATCACTTTTCTTACTCTGTGCGCTGTTTCTAGTAGGAAACATCTGCAGGAGTCTTGGAGCTACTTCATCATCCAGTTTTTCCAGGTTTCTTTTCAGTGATTTTGGCATCACTTGAGACTGATCCTCACACTACGTGTAGCTGTTTAGAGCTAGATTGTAATATTACCAATCTTTTCCCTGAATGTCGCTCTTGGCCTCCTGAGCAGTGCAATTCCTTTTGCAAGAAGAGGCAGCTTAAGATGAAGTCGGAGGCTTCATCTTTGCCAGACGCGTGGAGGTCATACCGACATAGGCGCCGAGACACCGATGGGCAGGCATTTGAAGTGGTAGACCGCATTCATCTGTTTGAGAGGATCTCACGCAGGCAGGGAGGGGTCATTTCTCATAATTAGGTCTCTTGTTTGTTTATTATAATATATTACAAGGTTGATATTCTTGCCTTCTTCAGTTGGTTTGATGTTCTCCATAACAATTTTCCTTATGGAGTCCTCTTCTTCACAATACTGTGAGCATGAATCCCTTGTAGAAAATCTTAATACTGTCCTGGGGGTGAGGTTGTGCTCTCACTACCATTGTACCATTTCCCCAGAGCATTATGGATTTCATGAGCATGAGCTTGATCAAATATCCGTTATTTATGAGCTTTATCCAGTTCTTATTGGCTTTATAGAAGAATGCTGAGGATATCATGGACAGATAGTAACAAATGAGGAGGTGTTAGCAAGAACTGGAATACAGAGAGTGCTTGTAAGAGAAATAAGGAAGAAACAAATGAATTTTGTTGGACATATAATAAGAAATGAGAAGATAGAGCATTTGTGCCTTACTGGAAGGATAGAGGGGAGGAGATCAAGAGGTTGACAAAGAGTAAAATACTTGGATAGCTTGGTGGGAGACTTGGATGGAGATTATACTCTAAATCAACCAATACAAGTGGCTAGAAATGGAGAGAGGTGGAGGCAAATGACCGCCAACGTCCAAGACACGGCACTTTGATAGATAGACAGATATCCAATTTTTGATGGGTGTCTTGGCAAGTCAAACAGTGGGAGAGTTCCCTTCATACAAAGGCCCTAACTGTTGTGCAGTTGAACTTAGCAGGCACCCACTGTCTCCGTTTGGGCACATTCCAAGGTTGTTTTTTTTTGTGTAGATGGAAGTACGAAGGCTGTTTCAGTCTTGGTAACAAGGATGTCAAGGTAGGGGAGCCGATCGTAGGTGCAAAACTCGACAGTGTAGTAAAGCACACTAGTACATTGCTTGAACAGGTGGCGAAGGGCTACAACCTCATCCTCATTGTCAGCTTGCACTAAAATGTTGTCTTTGTGTCTTGTGTATTTACAGGGCCTTTGTATCTGAACAGTGACTCCTCCACCGTTCCCATATAGAAGTTGGCAAAGAGGACACCCAATGGGAGCCCATCGGAACACTATCCTTTTGATGGAACATCTGGTCTCTGTGGGTGGAGAATGGGGCTCTTCTTTGTGCAGGTATCCAGTAAGGCCTGTAATGAAGCTAACGATATGTTGAGAGGTGCTGTTGATGGGTCCCTGTAGACACAGTCAAGGAATAGGTCGATGTCTCATCAATGGGCACGTTGGTAAATAAGAATTCTACATCAAGGTAAGCGATGGTACCTGTGCCTGGGGAGTCACAAATCTCTTCTTGGAACTCTGCTGAAGATTGCAGGCTGTAACGGGTTGAGATGTATGTAGAGCGCCAAGATCTGATTGAGGCGCTTGGCCAAGGCATAAGTCTAAGTGGGTGTCTGGCTGATTATAGGGCGGAGAGGGTTTCCATCTTTATGGGTTTTGAAGTTTCCATAGAGGTAACCTAGGCTGTAGTCTCCTTGGATAGTTGGGAGGTGGACTGCATTCGTTGCTGTGTTGACAGCACCATTGACCCGTTTAGCATCCCTCTTCATTTTTTCAGTGGGGTTCCGTGTAAGGCGTTCGAATTTCATGCTGCTGGACAAGATGGCATCAAGTTTTTCATGGTACCTCTGTCTCAATCAAAACAAAGGCTGCTGTCTTGTCTGCACATCGTACAGTGATGTCCTTCGTTGCTCTCAACTCTTTTGCTGCTTCCTTCATCACATGAGTGAAGATACTACTGGAGTAGGATCCATGTTCCATGAGGGCTTCAGCAAAGAGAAGGGGCTGGAGGGCATGACTGGTCCTTAAGATGTTACGCCCCTCTAACTGTTGAATTGAATCTAGCAGGAGCTCGATCATGAGGCACTTTTCTTTGGCCTTTGGCTTAGACATTAAGTGGCAATTAAGCCCCATTCTAAGCAGAGCATCTTGGTCAGGGTTGGGTTCGTAGCTCAGGTTTGCTGAGGTACTCTCAGCTTACCGCTGCTGAGGGAGATCAGCTTGCTTAGGACGCCCTTCATACGCTGCTTTATGTCTTCTTCCTGTATGTGGACAAGGCAGGCGACAATGTTCTCATGGGTGGGTGGCCAGGTGATGATTACTGGGCTGGTCTTCATCAACTGTGGGCTGGTCGTCATCAGTCTGGTCTACATTAGGGTGGTCATAATTTGGGGTGCTACTACCATCTTCTAGGACACCAGGATGGGCTGCTCAAGTTCCTCTCCTGCTTTGCTGGTGCTGATGTTGCTGGTTTTGGTGCTGCATATCCTCCGCACAGCCTCCCACTTGTTGTGGTTGTGCAGCATCTTCCTGTAGGGCACGCAGCTCGGTAGTCTTCTCCCACAGTTGCCACTGTAGGATGGACTTTTTGAAGCTCCTGGTCCCTTCTTCTTTTCTTGCTGAAGGTTCATGCAGTCTCATGTTGGTATAATTCGGGAGGAGACCCTCTTTTAAACAAGTGTTGTTGAAAGTTATTGCTGCTTCAGCAGCATTAATCATGTAGAGGTTCTTCTCTATCTTTCTTATTGTGGCCTTCTTGTTGTTACTTAAACAGGTGAGTAACATACCTATGGTAGTCATACTCGAGGCAGAAGGTAAAGTCTAGTCTGTACGTGAGATGTGAGGTGTGGACTTTGTGGAATTTATGCTTATACTTTGTACTTTAGTGACTTATAAGTTGTTATAAGTTGAAAGTGTAATGTAATTTTAATTTTATAATTCTAATTATAAGTTTCTTGCCGCGATGTTTCATCTGGCACAACCAGACATCCTCTTGGCGGAGGGTTGGTGAGGGGCTATGGCGTGTATGTAGTCCATCTGCCTTTTATTCCGAGAGCTCAGTGAGAGGTCTTCGGCACACTGAATTATGGTGGGCTGAGCATGCAGAGCTGGTCTCCTATTGGTTGCTGGGGGGCAATCTCAAGCCAGTTTCAAGACTTGATAGTTACATTGCTGCATCCCAATGGATCTTCAGATTTGCATGATGTCACCGTGGGCTGAATTTTGATTGGCTGACAGGTGTATGACATCACTGGGGCCTGAAATTTTGATTGGCTGACAACTGAGTGATGTCACGGCTGGTATTCTGGTTTTCTCCTTCGGGATTGTCATCGTCGGTGGTATAATTCTGCTGCAGTATGATGGCATTTCTTCTTAAATTTGTTGGTAGGAGAAAGGCTTTCTTTGATTAGAGATGAAACATCAACAGTTACAAAATATTCTCTTGTGTACTGTTATATGTAATATGTGTGATAATCATAGTAGTAATTGATATTATTTTTATTAAAAGGATATGTACAGTACAGTACAATAAGAGAGAGAGAGAGAGAGAGAGAGAGAGAGAGAGAGAGAGAGAGAGAGAGAGAGAGAGAGAGAGAGAGAGAGAGAGAGAGAGAGAGAGAGAGAGTCATCACAGAAAAATCTTATACTACAAGAATGACGGCACGATTTTTAATAAATTTACTGGAGATGGTGAGGACTAACCACAAAACTAACATAAACCAAAAACTTAAATACTAACATGACATACAAACATAGCATTCTCTTTTGAGGTTGTGTCCTGTTGTTTTAAACCACCCATGTACAGTGTTCCCCTCATATTGGCAGGGGATGGGTACCAGACCCCCCGCCAATAGTTGAAACTCCTATAAAAACACTTAAAACTGCCTCTTTTGTTACTTAAAACTCAAGAAAAACCCACTGAAAATTTTTATACCTGGTTTTTTTTTAATAGTTTTATCACAAAAAGTGCATTTTATGGTGAAATTGATAGATAAAACAAGGAATTTGTGGATATTTCTCATAGAAAAATACAGAGAATAGGCAAATTTTCTGCAAATAATGGGGTTATATGTTCCAGAGAGAAATATGTGAATACGTGAGTCTGCAAATCTGGAGTCTGTGAATACAGGGTGTTCACTGTATTTTGGATATGTTCTATACAATAGTACTGTACATCCTAAAATACGTACCTGTACAGTAAATATAATTTCAAAGTCATCTTACAGCATGAAAATATCAATATAGTAGTACATAAAATGCATTCCCAGTTCATTATAGCATGCGCAGAACGATGCCACAAGTAAAAAAAAACAAGCATGTTAGAATGAAAGGAGATACTTAAGTATAGTTGTAGGTTGGTAGTAGTACTTAATTTTGCATCATAACTTTGAAATGATATTAGAGTGTTCTGGGATGATAATTTGAGGCATATTTTTGAAACTGTCAGGTTTGACCATGAACTTTGAAAATAGGCAGTTATAAGCATTTTAGGGGTGTGTATAGCCAACATAAGAGTATAAAAGTAGTAGGAGAGTATACCGTAATGTAAGGTTACTTTGGGTGTTTTGGAATGATGGTTTGGGATGTATTTTTGTTTGAAATAATTTTAAATTTTTTTTAGTATGATAATTTAAGGTATAATTTTGTTTGAACTATCAAATTAAGCAGTAAAGTGTTAAAGTAGGCAGTTTTGTTTTATTTTAAGGAGTACAAGGTATATTTGGTAATTAGATGCCAGTTATGATAATTTTAGAGGGGATTTTTGCATCTCTGCAGTATGTTCTGGAACCTATTCCCATGTAAAATGGGGCACACTGTATATGATATAATTTGCTTTGTATTTTTATATTTTAAAGTAAATATGCTGAGATTGTATTTTTGGTAAAAAAAAAAAAAAAATAAATAAATTTGATGAATGATAGCTATATAAAAACTATTTTTACTTGTGTTGCTGATGCTTAGTACTATATAGTCTCTGAGTTGGAACTCAGCACTTGGCATTTTCACATTTTTTGTCAAATTATAATTTTGAATAAAATGATTTAAGATTCTTCATTCATTCCATTAATATATCAAGTTAATAATGTAGTCAATGTTACTTTGCATTGACAACAGTATTTTTCCTTTCACACATATTGTTCATTATTTGAAATTGTTTTAAGTGTTATACTTTTCTTACAGCTTATAAGTATGCAAGTGAAAAGATTGCTCCAGTGGTGAAGAAAATGGATGAAGAGGGCAATTTAGACCAAAGTGTTGTCAAAGGCCTGTTTGAAAATGGAGTATGTATATAGTGATTTTTTTTTTATCTTATTCTACAAGATTTTTGTTATTGTTGAGTTTTTATTTCAGATTCTATAGTCAGGATATTCAGTTGATTAATTTCTGTGATTTTACATTATACTATATTATGATATTCTAATAAATAGTCCCACTAATGAGTAACTGGTCAGCTTGAGTAAACATTTTGTTCATGAAGCTTACCTGTCAGATATATATATAGTTGTATTCTCTGAAGTCCGACAGAATTTCAAAACTTACGACACACGTAGTGGGAGGCCAGGTGGTTAGTGCCCATTCCCGCCGCTGGGAGGCGGGTATGAGGAACCATTCCCAGTTTCTATTCAGATTTTCTCTGTCGCCGGTACTGTCAACACCTGTTTTCAGTACCTCCGCTTTGGATTTCGTTAATTTCTCATTGTCACATAAGTATCTTGATTGTCTTTTGGTTTTGACTTTGGATCTGTGGCTAGGCACATGCTTTTGTGGACTGATTTTTATTTTGGCTTTGATTTTTCCTGTAACTAAGATGTCTGGTTCTAGTTCTGCTAGTGTCAGAGTATGTTGTATGGATGAGTGTAAGGTGAGGCTACCGAAGGCTTCGCTAGATCCCCACACTGTATGCACGAGTTGTAGGGGGCATGTGTGTTTGATAAATGACCGATGTAAGGAGTGTGAAAGTTTGTCTGATTCAGGTTGGAAGATGTATGATTCTTACGTACGCAAGTTAGAGCGTGACAGAATCAGGAGGTCTTCCTCCAGGAGTGTATCAGGCAGTAGGCGTCAGGGCAGTAATATTTCTCCTGCTAACCCTCCAGTAGACTTTGTTTCTCCTAACCCTGTGGTGTTGCCTTCGTGCCCTGAGATTGTGTCTGTGGAGGGTAATGCCCTTTCTGTGATTTTGGATTCTCTTCGTAATCTGGAATCCAAAGTGCTCGCCTTGGAGACTAGTGCAGTGAAGTGCAGTGATAGTGCCCCTAGTGTTGTGGAGGGGGCGTCAGATCGGCCCCATAATGCCTCTAGGCCTAGACCTCTGTCGGACTCCCAGGAATCAGGGAGCAGGCATGTCGAAAGCTGAAGGAGGGTTACGGGGGCTCCCCACCGATCTGGCGTTCCTTCGGCAGGACCTGTTGACGCTTCCCAGGCTGCCAAGGAGCGTGCTCGTGCACGTCTCCTGAAGGATTGCTTCTCGTCCTCCGAAGCGTCCTCCCCGCGCAAGGGTGGAGCTCTCGGAAGGACTCTCGGCCCTTGAAGAGAAGCTTCAGAGAGGACGCTGCTTCACGTCCTTTTTCTTCGGATGTTTTGCGGTCTTCTCCGGATTTTGACGCATTCCCACCACAGAAGAGGACCAGGACGTCATCCGAGGATGACGCTGTTGAGCGCCCCAGTCGCTCCAGGGAGAGAGCTGTTCCTGTGAGAAGGAAGAAGGCGTCCCCTCGGCCCTCGTCTTCCCACAGGATCAGCCCTTCTCCTGAGAAGGAGTCTTCTCCTACCAAGAGGATGCTCCTGTCAATGCAGCAACAGTTAGCTTCGTTGCTGGCAGAGAGAGAGGCAGAGCTGCGTCGTCGTAGGAAGGATGACAGACTGCCTATCAAGAGGTCCAGGCAGTCCCCCTCTCCCTCTCCTCGCTCGTCTCTTTCACCTGTTTCGTCGCCCTCTAGATTTCGTTCGGCACCCCAGCGTTTGTCTAGAGGGCGCGATGAACGTCTCCCCAAACTCTCGTCGTTCGAGAGAGAGGAAGACCTTCAAGCTCCTCGTAGCAGGGATCATCTTCATTCTCGTCAAGACGCTCCTCTCACGTCTCTTCGTGATGCTCGGACCTCTGCGAGGCAGGACGCTCCTCAAGCTGCTAAGCTTGACGCTTCACTAGCTCCTTCGTCTCGTCGAAGGAATCGTCAGGACGCCTGTCATGACGCTCGTCGAAGTTCTCGGCAGGACGCCAAGCTGGACGCTTTTCAGGACGCTCGTATGGACGCTTATCGGGACGCTTCGTTGGACGCTCATCAGGACGCTCTTCAGGACGCTCGCCGACTTCAAGATGCTGGTCAAGACGCTCTTCAAGACGTTTTATCTGCAGTTTTGCCGGACGCATCGGAGGCGGTTGTGAAAGACGTCCAGCCTGGTGCGGAGAGTTCTGCTTCGAAACGCAGATCCCTTTTGAGAGTGGGGCCTAAAGGTCTTAGACCTCCCCAGTCTGTGGACGCTGTCAGTTGCTCCTGTAGAAGAAGGAGAAGTCAGCAGCTCTACGGAGGCAGTAGATGAAGAGCAGCCTTCAACATCCTCTTCATCGGATTACCAGGTCTTGGCCCGTCTTCTTCGTTCTTCGTTTTGAGACAAGTTTCAACCCTCGGCCCCTCGCTCTCCTCCTCCTCAGTTTTCCTTGTCCAAATCCAGTAAATCGCCAGGATTTGTGAAAATGAAGACTTCCCTTTCGACCAAGAGAGCATTTAAGAAGGTCCATGACTGGATGGACTCGAGAAAGGCTCAAGGAAAGACTTCATTTGCCCTGCCTCCGTCGAGACTTAATGGGAAAGCAGGGATGTGGTATGAGACAGGAGAGGACATTGGGTTGAGGGTTCCTTCCTCTGCCCAAGGCGACTTTGCCAGCCTGGTTGACGCTCCGAGGAGGTCTCTACTTTCATCGGCGAAGGTGTCGTGGACGCCTTCTGAGTTGGACCACCATCTAAAGGGACTGTTCCGGACGATGGAAGTTTTTAACTTCTTGGACTGGTGCTTGGGAGTCCTAGATGTTCAGTCACGGAGTCCGGACTCGATTAGTCTGGGGGAGCTGTCCACGTGCTAGCGTGTAGTGACAGGCCTGTCAGGGATTGGTTTCGGAGGAGCTGGCTTCGCACTTTTGTACGGGGCTCTTGAAAAAGAGAGCTTTGTACTGCAACTTCACTGCGAAGCCTGTTTCTCCTGCTCAGAGGGCAGAGTTGCTGTTCGCCCCTCTTTCGAGCCATCTCTTCGTCCCAGGCAATGATCAAAGATCTAGCTGTCAGCCTGCAAGAGAAGGCCACATAAGACCTTCTGGCCCAGTCTTCTAGACGTCCAGCAGTCCCTTCGACTTCTACACTGGGTCAAGCTTCCAAGAACCAGAAGCCCTTTTGAGGGGGAGCTTCCTCGAGATCGTCTCCTCGAGGAAGAGGTCTTCCCAGAGGCAGAGCCCCTTCCAAGACCAGGGGTAAAAAGTGAGACATCTGTCCTTCAGACACCAGTCGGAGCCAGGCTTCGTTTATTTGCAAGAGCCTGGAGAGAGAGAGAGAGGCGGACGACTGGTCCCTCAATGTCATCGAGCGAGGATACAAGATCCCTTTCCTCGAACCGCCCCCGCTGTGCACGACACCCAGGGATTTATCACCCTCTTACCATCGGGAGAAGCAGCAGATTCTGTACGATCTGCTCGAGCAAATGCTCAAAAAGACGGCTGTGGAACAGGTCCTAGACCTGGAATCCCCAGGCTTCTACAACAGGTTGTTCCTGGTGCCGAAACAGTCGGGAGGATGGCGACCAGTGTTAGATGTCAGCAGGTTGAACTTGTTTATAGAAAAGCAAAAGTTCAAAATGGAAACGCCTCAGTCAGTTCTAGGGGCCTTAAGACCAGGACTGGATGGTGTCCTTAGACCTTCAGGATGCTTATTTTCACGTTCCGATACATCCTCAGTCGATGAAGTACCTGCGGCTTGTCCTGAAGGGGAAAGTTTTTCAATTCAGGGCTCTTTGCTTCGGGCTAACCACGGCCCCGATGATATTCACAATCTTAATGAAGAATGTGGCGAGATGGCTTCATCTTCCCAACATAAGGATCTCTCTTTATTTAAACGACTGGCTGATTTGAGCCTCTTCGAAGGCAAAGTGTCTGAAGGATCTTCACACGACGTTGGTTTTGGCAAAGTCCCTGGGACTTCTGGTAAACTTCGAAAAGTCCCATCTGATCCTGACGCAGTCCATTGTGTATCTGGGGATTCAGATGGATTCAGTGGCTTTTCGGGCTTTTCCGTCCCAGAAACGTCAGCAGCAAGGACTAGACAAAGTTTCAGCCTTTCTGGGGAAGGAAACATGCTCGGTGAGGGAATGGATGAGTCTGCTGGGGACCATTTCCTCGCTGGAGAAGTTTGTTTCCCTGGGGAGACTGCACCTGAGACCTCTCCAGTTTTTCCTGGCGGAAAACTGGCTAGACAAGGAGGACCTAGATTCGATCTTGAGGATCTTGAAGGAAGTAAAGGATCACCTAAAGTGGTGGCTCGACCCCGTAAAGCTATCAGAGAGGTTTTCTCTCAAGCTTCAGAGCCCCGACCTAGTGTTGTTTTCCGACGCGTCCACCCTCGGGATGGGGAGCGCACTAGGGGGGAGGAAGTGTCAGGCACCTGGAGAGGGGAACAGGTGTCCTGGCACATAAATCTCAAAGAGTTGTCGCCATTCATTTGGCTCTCCAGTTCTTTGAAGACCAAGTCTCAAACCGAACTGTCCAGATCAACTCTGACAATACCACAGCTCTGGCTTACCTCAAGAAACAGGGAGGAACGCACTCTCGGTCCCTGTTCAGTCTAGCGAGGGAGATCCTGTTGTGGGCACAAGCACGAGACGTTACGATCCTTACGAGGTTCATGGCAGGTGTCGAGAACGTTCATGCAGATCTTCTCAGTCGGCAAGATCAACTGCTGCCGACCGAATGGACTCTTCACCAGGAGGTATGCCAGGAGCTGTGGAGGCTATGGGGACGTCCTCTAGTAGACCTTTTCACTACATCGAGGATGAAGAGACTTCCGCTTTACTGCTCCCCTGTTCTCGATCCAGGAGCAGTAGCGATAGATGCCCTCCTCTGGGATTGGACAGGGATGGACCTTTATGCCTTTCCCCCGTTCAAGATCTTGGGAGAAGTCATGAGGAGGTTCGCGGCGTCGGAAGGGACGAGAATGACATTGATCGCCCCGCTTTGGCCTGCGAAAGAATGGTTCACAGAGGTCATGACCTTCTTGGTAGACTTCCCAAGGACGCTACCCTTGAAAACAGATCTACTCAGACAGCCCCACTTCGAGAGGTACCACAAAAACCTCTCCGCTCTGAGTCTGACTGCGTTCAGACTATCGAAAAGTTGGCCAGAGCGAGAGGTTTTCAAGACCCAGTGGCAAGAGCTATTGCCAATGCAAGGAGAGCTTCCTCTCTTGCAGTGTACCAATCGAAGTGGGCCACTTTCAGGAGTTGGTGTAGAAAGAAGGGCGTTTCCTCTACCACGACCTCTGTGAACCAAATAGCAGACTTCCTCCTTTATCTAAGGAATGACTTAAAGCTAGCAGTCCCGACAATAAAAGGCTACAGGAGTGTGTTGTCGGCAGTGTTTAGACACAGAGGCCTGGACTTGGCTAATAACAAGGATCTTCATGATCTGTTAAGATCCTTTGAGACCACGAAGGTAGTTCAACCTAAGCTGCCTTCCTGGAACTTAGACATCGTCTTGAAGTTCTTGTCGTCTAGTCTGTTTGAACTTCTCCATGATGCATCTTTGAGGGACGTTACAAGAAAGGCTGTTTTACTAACTGCACTGGCGACAGCGAAGAGAGTTAGCGAAATTCAAGCTATCAGTAAGCATGTTGGTTTCAAAGGGCATAATGCTGTTTGTTCGTTGAGCCCAACGTTCCTTGCCAAAAATGAAAACCCGTCCAAACCTTGGCCTAAGAGCTTTGAGATAAAAGGGATGGCTGAAATTATTGGACGAGAGCCAGAAAAAAGTTCTGTGCCCTGTCAGGGCTCTTAAATTTTATTTGCGGAAGACGAAGGAATGTCGAGGTCCTTCAAGCACTTGTGGATGTTGTTCAGTAAGAAGGCCAGACTTACGATGTCTAAGAATGCTTTGGCGTTCTTCTTGAGAGACACCATTAAGGAGGCTCATTCATCTTGTAAAGATAGTGATATGAAATTGTTTAAAGTGAATGCGCACAAAGTGAGAGCTATCGCAACCTCGGTAGCTTTCCAAAAGAATATGGCTCTCAGTGACATCCTGGGTGCCACTTTTTGGCGGAGCAACTCGGTGTTCGCTTCACACTACCTGTGAGACGTGAAGACGACATACGAGAACTGCTGTTCGCTTGGGCCATACGTCTCCGCAGACACAATTTTTTGGGGCGGGCAGGAAGTAGCACTCATCCTATCCTGTATGAAAATGGTTAGGAGAGTTTTTAATTTTATTGTGTTTATTTGGGTTGTTGGGTCGGCCGCCGGAGGTCGGACTTCCCAGTCTTTAGCTTAAGATAGGTTGTCTTAACTTTTGCTAGTTTTGGTCAGGTGGTGGTTATTATTGCTTCGTTGCCCTCATAGTATGGGTCAAATGGTCTAGTCACATTGTGGTCACGCCCCCGTTGACAGATCATCTAGAAACTCACCAGCTATATAGGTCACTACCTCGCTGGAGACTCTAGTAAAGCAGAAGCGGACTTGGGTGACAGTAATCACAAAGTCAGCTGTGCTAACAGGTAAGGAACCAAGATGTCAATCATCTACATGTATTTGTTTCCTAAATCCTATTCTGTCTCTTCCCACCTCCAAAAGTGGGATTCAGCTATATATATATCTGACAGGTAAGCTTCATGAACAAAATGATATTGTTATGATGCAATAAAGTTTGTTCATACTTACCTGGAAGATATATATATTCAAAGTGCCCACCCACCTCCCCTCAGGAGACAGTGGCACTAGAAAATCTGAATAGAAAATGGGAATGGTTCCTGATACCTGCCTCCTAGTGGCAGGAATGAGTACTAACCACCTGGCCTCCCACTACGTGCGTCGTAAGTTTTGAAATTCTGTCGGACTTCAGAGAATACAGCTATATATATATCTGCCAGGTAAGTATGAACAAACTTTATTGTATCATAACAATATCATTTTCATACAATCAACTTACCTGTCAGATATATACATAGCTAAGACTCCGTCGTCCCCGACAGAAATTCAAATTTCGCGGCACACGCTGCAGATAGGAAAACATTACCATTTTCTATTCATATTTTCTCTGTCGCTTGGAATGTATACAACGTTTGCAGTTCCTCCTGACTTGATTTTTGGATTCCATCGCCATCGATCTTCTGGGCTATCTTTTGCAGGGAAGTACTGGGTCTTTGGTTCGGCATGCGCATATTAATTTGTTTTAATAACTTTGGCTTCGAAAATTTCGAAGAATTGTTTACGTGTAACTACCGAACTTTTTGGTAGACACTCACATAGTTTGCAAGAAGGGAAATTTTAATTTTTGTACAAGTAACTACCCAGCAGATATATACTAGCTATAGACTTCGGTCGTCCCGACAGAATTTCAAAACTCGCGGCACACGCGACAGGTAGGTCAGGTGATCCACCATTCCCGCCGCTGGTGGTTGGCGGGGTCTGGAACTATTCCGTTTTCTAAGCCATAATTTCTCTGTCGGTTTGAACGGACAACACCTATTGTTCGTTCCTCCATCTTGGATTTCAACTCGTTTGCCGAGAATTTGGATTGGTTTTTGGTGACGTATTCTGTTTTTTCTCTGGCTTGGCATACGCTTATTGTGGACTGTTTTTCGACTTTGGTTTTGTTTTACTACTCTTTCACGATGTCTGACGCTAAGGCTTCACCTATGTTTAGAGTTTGCAGTAGGGAAGGACTGTAAGGTTAGGCTGCCCTAAATCGGCATTAGATCCCGCCCATAGTATTTTGCTCTAAATGCAGGGAGAAGAATGTTCTTTTATTAACACCTGTGTGGAATGCGAGAACCTTACGGAGCTTGAATGGAAGGAATTATCATCTATGTTAGGAAGCTGAGAGAGATAGAGTGAGGAAGGCTTCAGCTAGGTCATCTAGTAGATCTTGCTCCTTAGAACAAGAAATTAACTCTCCATCTAACAATTTTTCCCTTAGCCTCAGCTGCTTCTCCCTGTTCTGAATCCAAAGATTCTTCATCAGAGAGGGAAAATGTAAAAGCTTCAATTAAGAAACTTCAAGCTCAGCTACGAGCTCTAAACCAAGGTAAGAGTGGTGATAGTGACTTGTGCAGTGTCCCCAGTGCAGTGGAGGGGGCGGTCTGACCGGTCCTCATTGCTCCTAGCCTAGACCTCTTCCAAAACTCCCAGGACCAGGGGAGGAGGAATGTCGAAAGCCGCAGGGAGGATGCAGAACATCCCCAACGGTCAGGCGTCCCTTCGGCAGATCCTGTTGTTAAGTCCCAGGCTGCCTCGGATTGCCGCAGAAAAGGCGTCCTAAAGGAGTGTTTTTCGGCCTCAGACTCTTCCTCTCCTAAACGAGGATGGAGTTCGGCCTCCCATTCGCGCCCTTTGAAGAGAGCCTGGAAGGCGCCTAAAGGAGACGCTGCTGACTCCAGCCAGAGCGTTTTCCCGAGGATTGGCCTTCGGGACCTAAGAGGACTAGACAAGAGGAGCCTGTTTCTCTTCAGGATCGACCAAGAAGTTTTTTGGTTAAGCAGCAAGAGCAGTTAGCGTCGCTCGTAGGCTCTTTTGCTAAGGACTCTACAAGGAGGAAGGATGTCTCGCTCCCTGTTAAGAGTTCCGCTAAGCGTCCTTCTTCGTATAGGAGAGAACTCTCAAGATCTCCAGGGCGTTTATCGCCTTCGTCGAGAGAGACTCGTCGGATAGGAGTTGTTCCTGAGAGAAGAGCCCTTTCGCCCTATAGGCTGTTCTTCCCCGAAGCGCCCTCTTAGACACAGCGCATCGAGCAGAAGTCTCGATCGGTTTAGGTACAAGGAACCGGAAAAACCGATTTAGGTATCAGGATCCCTTGGGTCTTCAGGACCAGGAGCCAGACAGGCGCAAAGAGGCAGCAAGACGCAAGAAAAAGGACGTCAAGAGCCTCTTAGAACGCTGGATTCAGGACGTCAGGATTCTGCTAGAAGGCAGGAATCAGGACGCTATGAGCCAGGACGCCATGAGTCAGGGCGCCAGGAGTCAGGGCGCCAGGAGTCAGGGCGTCAGGAGTCAGGGCGTCAGGAGTCAGGGCGCCAGGAGTTAGGACGCCAGAAAACAGGACGCCAGGAGTACGTTAGGCGTCAAGTGTTAGGGCGCCAAGAGCTGTTTAAGCGTCAGGAATCAGGACGCGGGGATCTTTTCAAGCGCCCAATGAATCAGGACTCCAGGAGCCTAGCAAGCGCCACGAACCCGACGAACCTAGACAACAAGAGTCTAGTAGGCACAAGAGTGTTGCCGACAGACAGGAGCCTCACTCTTCGTATAGGAGTGCTAATGTTCCGCGCTCCCTTCTCGGGAAAGGAGTTCTTCTCCCGGGAAGAGCCAGATCACTCCAAAACGATCTCCTTCTGTAGATCAGTTGGACCAGGTATTGGAAGACGAACAAGAGCCTGTAGATGTAGCAGTTTTCGGACTACAAGAGACTTTCTCTTTTGCTGCTAAAGGAGTTCGGAGACTCCCTTCATCCTGCGGACCCTCCTTCACCAGGATCGTTGATGTCCAGCACTAAAGCTCTCAAATCGTCTTCCTTCGTTAAGATGCGCCCGCTCTTTGTATGAAAAAGGCATTGAAAACTTTTTCAGAGTGGTTGACTTCCAGAAGGGAAGCGGGCAAGACAGTTTTTTTCCTGCCCTCCTTCCAAGTTAACAGGCAAACAGGAAGGTGGTAGAGACCAAAGAGCCGATGGGGTTAGGTCTGCCTTCTTCTTGCGGATGCGGATTTTGCTTCTTTAGTGGACTCTGCTAGGAGGAAGTCGTTGCTGTCTGCTAAGGCGACTTGGGGCATGTGTGAGCTGGACCACCTTCTAAAGGGCCTCTTTAAAACCCTAGAAGTCTTCAACTTTATGGATCGGGTGCGTTAGGAGCTTTAGCGAAGAGAGCTCAGGACACGGACTTTGTTTCCATGGAGGAACTTTCGAGCGTCCTGGCTTGCCTGGACAGAGCGGTCATGGACGGTTCTGTGGAAGTTGCCTCTCTTTTTGGAACGGGAGTTTTGAAGAAGAGATCTGTCTTTAGCTCTTTCTTAGCAAGAGCAGTATCACCCTTTGCAAAGGACATCTCTTCTTTTTGCTCCTTTATCCCCGCACCTTTTTCCACAAGAGACGGTTAGAGAGGTTTCGAAATCTCTTACGGAGAAGCAACTCAAGATCTCCTCACGCACTCAGCCAGAAGTTTAGGCCGGCAGTGCCGATGAGAGAAGAAAGAGAGACCCTCTTTTGTTCAGCCCTTTCGAGGGCCTCCTCTTCTAGAGCCCCTCTTAGAGGTCGAAGACCAGAGAGAAAGAGTAGACCATCTAGAAGGTCCTTCGGGAAGTCTAGTTGAACAGCAAGTCCTCCAGACGAAAGTAGGCGCCAGGCTACTCCACTTTGCCAAAGTCTGGCGCAGAAGGGAGCGGACTCCTGGTCCCTCTCTATCCTGAAAAAAGGATACTTGATCCCCTTCAGGGAAAATCCTCCCTTGACGACAACTCCAAGGGAGTTGACCGCCAGATACTCGGATCCGGTCCGAAAGCTTGCTATGTTGCAAGCAGTGGAACAGATGATTCCAAGGAAGCGGTAGAACTGGTTCAAGATCTCCAGTCCCAGGATTCTACAATCGGCTATTCCTGGTACCGAAAGCATCGGGGGGATGGAGACCAGTTCTAGACGTCAGTGCCCTGAATTTCTTTGTCTTGAAGAAGAAATTTTCAATGGAGACGTCTTCCTCTGTTCTATCTGCTCTTCGTCCAGGGGACTGGATGGTGTCCCTGGACCTTCAGGATGCGTATTTCCATGTGCCAATTCATCCGGCAGCAAGGAAATATCTGAGGTTCATGTTCCAAGGGAAAGTGTTCCAGTTCCGAGCGATGTGCTTCGGACTTTCGACTGCCCTCAAGTCTTTACGGACATCATGAAGAATGTAGCTTATTGGCTACATCTGGAAGGGATCAGGATCTCGTTATATCTGGACGATTGGCTAATAAGAGCCCAATCGGAGAAAAAATGTCTGGAGGACCTTTTAGTTACTCTAAAGTTGACAAAGTCCTTAGGACTTTTAGTAAATCACGAGAAATCCATGCTGACTCCCCAGCAAAGTATTGTCTATCGGGGATTCAGATGGATTCTCGGGATTTTCTAGCGTATCCTTCGCAGGAAAGGATGAGAACGCTGCCTAGAAAAGTGTCAGTCTTCTTAAGGAAAGAACATTGTTCTGCGAGGGAATGGATGAGCTTGCTGGGGACCCTCTCCTCGATGGAACAGTTCGTTTCCTTAGGAAGACTTCACCTACGACCCCTTCAATTTATCTGAAGGAGAAGTGGGATTGGAAGTCCAACAATCTGGGAGAGACTTTTCAATCTCGAAACGGATCAAGGAGAATATCTGTTGGTGGTTAGATCCACAGAAACTAAGCAAAGGAATCTCCCTTCGCTTACAGAACCCGCCGCCTAGCGTGTTTGCAGACGCCTCAGATTCAGGGTGGGGGAGCGACCCTAGGTTCGCAAGAAGTGTCAGGCATTTGGGAAGGAGAACAAGTGTCCTGGCCACATCAACAAGAAAGAGCTAACAGCCATTCATCTAGCTTTGGTTCATTTCGAGGAACAGGTCTCAGGTCTGGGGATTCAGATTCACTCGGACAACACAACACAGCCCTCGCTTATATAAAGAAGCAAGGGGGGTACGCATTCTTTTCCCTGTACGAATCAGCAAAGGATCTGCTGATTTGGGCACAGGAAAGGAAGATCTCTCTCACAAGGTTTGTACAGGGATGAGAAAAAGTCCGGGCAGATCTGTTAAGCAGAAAAGAACAAGTCCTACCCACGGAATGGACTCTCAATCCTCAGATTTGCCAACAACTTTGGCATCTGTGGGGAAGGCCCTGCCAATATAGACCTGTTCGCGACCAACAAGAATCACAGATTAGAAACCTATTGCTCCCCGATCTCGGATCCTCAAGCAGTAGCAGTAGACAGCTTTCTGCTAGATTGGACGGGCTTGGGACGCGTACGCCTTCCCTCTTTCAAGATAGTAGGAGAAGTGTTGAGGAAGTTCGCTTGCTCGGAAGGAACAAGAATGACCCTCATCTGCTCCCTTTTGGCCGGCTCTCGATTGGTTCACAGAGGTGCTGGAATGGTTAGTGGATTTTTCAAGATCGCTTCCACTAAGGAACGATCTCGATCTTCTCAAACAACCCCACTTCGACAGGTTTCACAAAAACCTCCCCGCTCTAAGTCTGACCGCCTTCAGACTGGCGAAGGACTTGTCAGAGCAAGGGGCTTTTCACGAGAAGTGGCGAAGGCTATTGCAAGAGCCAGAAGAGTCTCCACTTCTAAAGTATATCAGTCGAAGTGGGAGTTGTTTAGAAGATGGTGTAGGGAAAAGAAAATACGTATCCTCCTCCAGTACCTCTGTAACTGAAATCGCAGATTTTCTCCTATATTTGAGAAAAGACTGTAACCTGGCAGTTTCAACAGTGAAGGGTTACAGAAGTATGCTGGCCTCAGTTTTCGACATAGAGGAATAGATCTGACAAACAATAAAGATCTTCATGACCTTATAAGGTCTTTTGAGACCACGAAAGAACATGTAATCAAGAAGCCTAGCTGGAACTTGGATGTGGTCCTCAAGTTCCTAATGTCGGAAAAATTCGTACCGTCTCACGCAGCTTCGTTTAGGGACTTAACAAGAAAGTCTTTATTCCTTTTTGCGTTAGCAACAGCCAAGAGAGTGAGCGAGTTGCAAGCTTTGGAAGGTAAAGTGGGGTTTAAGAAAGATTCAGCGATTTGCTCCTTTCAACCATTTTTCTAGCGAAAAATGGAAAAATCCCTCAAAGCCTTGGCCAAGAAGTTTGAGATAAAAGGAATATCTTCATTAAGGGAGAGAACTAGAAAGGACTTTGTGTCCAGTCAGGGCACTCAAGTTCTACCTGGAGAAGAAGAAGTTGCTGAAAGGTTTTCACAGAAGAAAGTCTTTGGTGCTCTGTAAGAGATCCGAAAAGAGCGATTTCTCAAGAACGCCCTACATTCTTCATAAAAGATGTAATAAGGGAAGCTCACCTTAAATGCGAAGAAGAGCATTTCAAGGTTCTCAGAGTGAGAGCTCATGAAGTGAGAGCCATAGCTACGTCGATGGCATTTCACAAAACATGGTCGCTTCAGGCTCTTATAGAGTCGACATTTTGAGATGTAATTCGTGTTCGCCTCGAATTACCTAAGAGATGTTAAAATTTCGTACGACAAGTGCTTTGCTCTGGGAGCGTATGTTTCGGCGAATTCAGTGCTGGGAGAAGGGCTGAGGCTAATCCTTCCTATTTAGTTTAAGGCTTAAATTACTGTTTATTGGTGGTTGTTTTTATTGGTTAATTGTCAGAGGGAATAGGGACCCTCTACAATTCATAGATTGTAACAAGACTAACATGGTCAGGTGATCGGGATTGGCTTCAGTGCTCTTTGTGATTTGTTTAATAACCTTAACTCTGTCATGTAAGAGGGCGAGTCTCCATTGATATGACAAAAGTCAAGGCTCTACCATGTAAGTGGGTAGCCCCCATTGGTACGATCCAGTATAGGCTCTGTCGCGTAAGCGGGCTAGCCCCCCATTGACACGATCCAAGGAGTTATTCAACCATAGGTTCATTCCTCGTTGAAACTCTTGAGGCAAGAGACTCATCGACGTAGTCATGAAGTCTTCAGCCCAATAAGGTAGGAACTATGGATTATGTTATCCAAGAACATAGGTTGTTTTTTCTGTTTTGTTTTTTAATGTATTTAGTTAAGTATTATTTGTTTTTAGCTGTCTCGTTGCCAGCCACAAGGGTGCCAATCAGCTAAGTATATATCTGCTGGGTAAGTTACTTGTACAAAAATGATATTGTTAAGATACAATAAAGTTTTGTACATACTTACCTGGCAGATATATACGATTAATGGCCCACCCAGCCTCCCCCCTCAGGAGACAGGTGTAAGAGAAATTATGGCTTAGAAAAACGGGAAATAGTTCCAGACCCCGCCACCCAGCGGCTGGGAATGGTGGATCACCTGACCTACCTGTCGCGTGTGCCGCGAGTTTTGAAATTCTGTCGGGACGACCGAGTCTATAGCTAAGTATATATCTGCCAGGTAAGTAGTACAAAACTTTATGTATCTTAACAATATCATATTTATCATAATAACGTGTAGTAAATGTTAGAATTGATTGAGGAAGTTTAAGCTAACTTCCTTCTTGGGGAAGTCAGAAATAGAATTAGTTACGCTTCCTTTAGAAGTTTTTATAGCTCTCGTACTAACGAGCAGTTAGAGCATTAACAATACTAGTAGTGTTGTATCCTCATCTCTTCTTACTTCACAGATCTTCAAATTCATATTGCAATTTGAAGACAAAGGAATGTAGCTCAAAATACGAGCTATTGAAAGGTAAGAAGTGATTTTAGTGTTCCCCTTTGCTGTGGAGGGTGCGTCTGATCGGCTCTGTCTCGCTCCCAGGCCTAGATCTCTTCCAAGCTCCCATGCCCAGAGGAGAAGGAAAGTCGAAAACCTTACGGAGGTTATAGAGAATCCCCACCGGTCAGGCGTCCCCTCGGCAGGTTCTGTAGCACGTCCCAGACTGCCAAGTTCGCCATTGGAAAGGCGTCCTAAAGTAGTGGAGGGTGCGTCCGATCGGCTCTGTCTCGCTCTCAGGCCTAGACCTCTTCCAAGCTCACAAGCCCAGAGGAGAAGGAAAGTCGAAAACCTTACGGAGGTTATAGAGAATCCCCACCGGTCAGGCGTCCCCTCGGCAGGTTCTGTAGCACGTCCCAGACTGCCAAGTTCGCCATTGGAAAGGCGTCCTAAAGTAGTGGAGGGTGTGTCCGATTGGCTCTGTCTCGCTCTCAGGCCTAGACCTCTTCCAAGCTCACAAGCCCAGAGGAGCAGGAATGTCGAAAGCCTTACGGAGGTAATGGAGAATCCCCACCGATCAGGCGTCCCCTCGGCAGGATCTTTAGAACGTCCCAGACTGCCAAGGATAACCGTTGGAAAGGTATCCTATAATAGTGAT
Source organism: Macrobrachium nipponense (assembly GCF_015104395.2). Lineage (NCBI taxonomy): Eukaryota > Metazoa > Arthropoda > Malacostraca > Decapoda > Palaemonidae > Macrobrachium > Macrobrachium nipponense. Next base: position 91,544,352 of record NC_087202.1, on the reverse strand, counting down.
TTCGTCATCCGATTCTTCATCGAAAAGGAGGAAGTTCTGACGAATTTTCGAGACCTTCTAAGTTCTTAGAAATCTCTAAGTAACTGGATTATATCCCGGAAAGTATTACGGAAGTCTATCCTCCTTCCCCTAGATCGGATACGGAGAAGTAAGAAGTAGCCACGAAGATCCTGGGTATACAGCAGATATCTTCGTTGGTTGGAGTACTAAGGAGGGTCCTTCTCGGAAAGAGGACCTCCTCCTTCTGGGATCCTGTCCGCTAGAAGTCTCTGGGAACTCGGACGAGGCACCTTTCAAGAGTCTTGGTGGATAAGGAGAAAGAAGATTCATTGACGAAGATTTTCTTGAAGATGCATGATATACTCGTCTCGACTAAAAGTATTAGAGTTAGTAGAGAATTAAGATCTTCACGATCTTATACAATACCTCTATACGAATAAAGGTAGGAGATCTTATACTTAGAATGGGAATCCATATTTTAGGGCCTCAGATTCCGATCGTCTGACAAGCATGGGACTGCTGCTCATAAAAATTTCTTGGAAAATTTTAGGAGAGAATTCTTGGTTTTCTCTTGGCCCTAAACTGGCAAGAAAATATTGAAGTTTTTGAGCATTGGAATCTCGCACCTTATTCAGTGGAGACTTGGCAACGATTTTTTATCAGCATATGTCTGTTAGAAGAAATTTAACCCTCTATTCCTGACTCAACGATTTCAGAGAGAAGTTTCGTTGTCCAGACAGGGTACTTATGTTTTCTTCTACGAAAGAAGAAATGGTTAAAACATTTTGCCTACAGAGTCTTTTGAATACAAGGAGGACTCGAAAATAGATCCAGAAGACATTCAGAGTGATACATTAGAGCTAGAAATCGGGGGAGGGGTCCGCCCAATTTCAGCTCGGAGTTACTTCGGCTTCCAGGCTCCTTCCCTTCCTTAGGGCAAGGATAGGGCAAGATCGGCAACGAGAAACCTCATCATCATTTCTGAAGAGATCTCGTTAGCAAAGGAAGTAATCATGAAGGATCCTCATCGGATAAAGACTCTTATCTCTCGCACTGTTAGATTCCTATCGTCTACTAGATGTAACTGGATACAATCACCTCCCATTGCCGGACCGGACAGCCGGAAAGCTCAGAGTGGAAGAATTCCTTCCGTTCTTCTCCTGTCTCCTGATGAACCATTGTGGTTCTTCAGGGCTTTCAGACAATGTAGCGCAAGCCAGACGCCAAGTGCCGTAATGTCATTGTCTGATGAAGAGACAGAGCGGGCCTCCAACCTGGCGCATATGCGCTAGAGGCGAACAAATTGGACAGATAAGAATGTCCGATGTGTACATCGCCAGGCAACCTCGAGACTCTACCAAGCTAGAAGCTCAAGCAAGTGGGAAGGATCCAGCCAGGCTCCAGATGCTAAAAAACAAAAAGAGAACCAACCTGGAACCAGGAGCGAGGAGTCAGCCAGACATCAGGCAAACTCGAAACGCCCAACAGGTGCAAGGCACCAGCCAGGCACGAGGCGCCAGCTAGGTGCAAAGCTTAGGCCAGGCGCTAGGTGCCAGCCAGGCGCGAGGTGCCAGCCAGACGCGAGGCGTCAGCCAGGCGCGTGGCGCCAGACAGGCGTGAATCTCCAGCTAAGGCGCGAGGGCCTCAACCAGCTTTTGAGGCGCCAGTCAAGGCGAAAGGTTCCAGACAAGCGCTAGGCTCCAACCAAGAGCGAAGCACCAGCCAGGCGCGAGGTTCTGCCAGGCTTCAGGCTTCTCAGACAGGAGAGATCCATTTCAAGAAAGCCCTGTCTTCTTTGAAACATGGAGATCTCCTAAGCACTTCATAAGTGGACTTGATTCCTTCAAACAGCTGAGAATTAAAAGCGCAGGAAGTGGCGCTTTTGCAATTCTTGTCTTTACTAACAATATGTCATATAAGACATATTACCTGTGTTGTACGGTTAGAGGCAACTCTGTGTTGACTTCTCATTACACAAAGGATGTCAAGTAACCTACGAGAGATCCTTCTCTTTTGGGTTTATACGTTTCTGCGGATACGTTACTAGGATGAGCCGACACTGATCCTTAACTTTTGAGTTAAAGTTATTTAACTTAGTGAAATTATTGGGGTTTTTTGAAAGGAGTGTGGGGATAACTCTTTTCAATTTGAGCGCGAACCCTTGTGTTTAGGATCAGGTGATCGGGATGGGTCGGTGTTGCGCTCCTTAGTTATGCCAATAGGCATAGGTGTATTGTCATATAAGTGGATTAGCACCCATTGGCAAGTACCTTTTAGGCTCTGCCGAGTAAGTGGATAAGACCCCATCGGCAGACCCACAAGAACTCTTGGCCACAGATCACATATCTCACTAAAGTTTCTTGAGGTGATGCAGACTCCTTGGCAACAGCCATATGAAGTCTACCACCTATCAGATAGGAACCAAGGTTTATTTATACCTACAACATATGTTGTTTACCTGTCTATTCCATGTTAGCTGTCTCTTACCCTCCACCAAAGGGTGTCAATCAGCTATGTATATATCTGACAGGTAAGTTGATTGTATGAAAATGATATTGTTATGATACAATAAAGTTTCATACATACTTACTTGGCAGATATATACGATTAATGGCCCACCCAGCCCCCCCGCAGGAGACAGGTGAAAGAGAGAAAATATGAATAGAAAACGGTAATGGTTCCTAATCTGCCACCCCAGGGCAGGACGTAGATCACCTGACCTACCTGCAGCGTGTGCCGCGAAATTTGAATTCTGTCGGGGACGACGGAGTCTTAGCTATGTATATATCTGCCAGGTAAGTATGTATGAAACTTTATTGTATCATAACAATATCATTTTTAAAAGAATTCATTGTTCATTCACGGAACAAACCTTGGTCTTAATAGGATAATCTTCTTGCGGCCAACTGGAAACTTGTTAAAAACAATCAAAGGCTATAAAGCAAGAAATCTGTGGCATATGGCAAGGAGGTGGAAGCTTGTCACTGACTAGGCATATAACCTTGTGTGTGCCAGTCTTTCTTTGACCACCTTGGAGAGTAGTTGCTTTTGCTCTCCTCCCAAACCAATTGCTTTGTTTGCCTGTGATTTCTTTTTGTCACTTTTGCTCTCCTCCCAAGCCAGTTGCTTTTTTTGCCTGTGATTACTTTTTTTTTTGTTTATGTGTGTTGTGTGTGTGCTTTGTTGTATCATGGAGCTCTCCAATTCTGCAAGGCTCGTCAACGTTTGTGTCCAGGCATTCGAGTTTTTGCGTGCTCCAGGGTTTGGCCGCTTCTATTACAGATTCCCATACGACATGCAGTAGGTGCCAATCTAATTTTTGTACCATTACGTACTAATCCTTGCCCGGAATGTAGTTTCTGGTCTAACTTGCAGTGGGGGGCCTTTTACAAGAAGAGGGAGCATCGTAGAGTTTCTACTTGTCCTTTATGGGAAGGTTTTTTGCCTCCTTGTTTGAATGTTTCAGCATCTCCCTCCTCCAGAAGCCTCCCCCTGCTTCAGTTGTACTGCTGTCTCCTGCCTTTTTTTTCCATCGTTCATCGGAAAAGTATCGGGAGTTGCACAGGATGAGAGTATGTTTAATGTAGCCCGTCTTTACAGGGTTTCCTCTCCTTGGATGGCCTAGCATTTCTTGCCTCCCCCACCCCCATCAGCCCCATTGGCAGTTCCCCCACCTCCAGGACTACATTACTTTGGTTCTCATGTGCTGCCTTCTAGTGGGACGCCAGTATCAACGTCGACACTTACTGGGTCACCTTTTATTACTGCCAGTGAGGCATCGACCAGTGCTGCCCATTCAAGATTGTCATGACGTCACTTCCCAGCATCCTGTCAGCCTATGACATCAGCAGCAGTGGCGTCTCTTCCTTCCGTTGTTATGATGTCATCTCATTTGCTTATGACATCTCTTCCTCTCACTAAGCCATCAGAGACGTTGTTTCATGCTATGATCGAGAGGCAGGACTCTGTTTTTCAAGAGAGGTATTAATAAACATTACCTTAATATAATTTATCTAGCCCTAAATCCCCAAAAACCGCACCAAAATTTACCACATTGGCAACCCTGTTACCTCCTATTCTGTCCGCCAGTTGGCAACACTGCCGTTGACAGTTACAAAACCTTCCCTTGAAAATTGGTTGTTCATGAGCGCCGGTGCTGTTTACATCACGGCCGCTCTATAAATTTCCTAAACCTTTTTGTGCCTTTAAAGCTCTCATTAATTGTTAATGCGACTTTATGTTAATTACCACTCATGTATTACATCTACGAAATAGTGAATTAACTTTTATTTCTATTGTAGTATTTATATTATATTACGAACTTTTGCGCGACCCGGAATTACGTGACCTGTCCAACAGCCCAATGGATAGCCTAGATAATTCGATGCTTCCTTCTGCCAGGAACATCAGGAATTGCCCAGCTTGTGGGACAAGGATGAGTTGCAGGGAGTATGAACCCCATGACTTTTGTAGCTCTTGTCGTGGACAGGTTTGTGATATGACTTCTCGTTGCGACTTATGTAAACTGTGGTCTGACGAAGACATAACAACTTATATGAAACATCAAAGAATCTTGCAGCGTCAAAGATTGACCTAGGAGAAAAAGAAATCGGTAGCTAGACCTGTATCTAATGATTTCCTTGACTTGTCCGCCCATGGTTCTGGCTCTTTGGTTTCGGTATCGTGTGATTCCAATTCCGAATTAATTGATGCTTTGCCACCTGTACAGCCGGTAAATAGTGAAGTCGTTTCTGATGTTGATTCAAAGTGTTTGGTGATGGAAAGTAGTTGGAAACAGAAATTTGAAAAATTACAGCTTAGTTTAGATAGACATCTCAGCCAAATTTAACAAGCTGTCAGAGAATTTTGAAGAAGCTTTTACTAGAATGTCTAACACTTTTAGATTCATTTTCAGCTCCTCGTCAGGTACCTGTCGACAGCACCATGGGTATCGGTGTGACAGATACCCCGGCTTGTGAACCCTGTCGTGGCGAAGGCCTAGGAGGGATCCGGTCCGGGCAGGTGCCTGACGATTCTTTATCCAATGTGTCCCCTGTTAGTCCCGTAATAGTGCCAAAGGATGCTTATTTAGGAGAAGGGGGGGAGGGGTATTAGTGTTAGACCTAAGATAGCTAGTCGTCAGGATCTTACTTTAGGGGAAGTTTCTCAGTTACGATCTGATGATGATGATGACGTGGATTCGTGTGATATTGATGTTTCCTTAAACGGCGGTCATGATGTCAAGTTCAAGAAACTTTTTTTATTTAATTTTGAGTTTTCTTCCTCAGGCGAGGCCTAAAGAGCAGAAGCAGCCTCCGCCTTGTATTACAGAAGGGATTTTTCTTGACGGTCCTTCCCGGTCGCAGGAATTTTTACGTTTTCCCTTTGCTCAGAGGTTCGCGAGAGTGAGGGCGGACGTTGCTGCTAAACTTTCGAAGGTGATCGGGGAAGGGAAGAGGAAGCTCTCTTCTCTTCTACGACACCGGAGAGGAGTTTATCAGGTGGCAGATGATACTTCATTCTATCGAACCCCCAAACCAAATCCTGATTTTGTCCGACTTTCGGGTCAACCTGTGCTTTCCAAGGCTTCGGTCTTGGTCTCAATCGAAGACTTTATTGCCGTGGAGTCTGTTATGAGCTCCTTACAAGAAGCTCAATCCTTCAATATGTGGGTCCTCGGAGGTCTTAATGTATGTCAAGGATTCCAGGTTTGTTCCTCCCGATGCTCCTCTTTTTGAGAAATTCTGCTCGTCTATTTCAATCGCTTCTGTACATCAGAATGAGCTTGCCACTTCACTGTAGGCCTTTCTTGTTTCTCTAAGGCGTAACCTGTATTTGTCGCAGTTACCCTCCTCTGTATCGGAGATTCAGAGAAACCGTTTATTGTCCTCTTCTCCTTTTGGCGATTCCCTATTTGATATGTCTGTGCTTTCTGAGGTTTTGAAGGAATATCATGGTGATGCCTCTTCCTAAGCTCACTGGGCCTTATCAAGAGTTTTTTCCTCTGGTCTTCCTCCCGTTCCTTCGAGGAGTAAGCGTAAGTTTAGTGCCAGATCTGTACCTTCTGCTCCAGCCCAACAACCTCCTTCTGGCTCGTTTTTCCAGAGTACATCTCAGGTTTCTGGCGCCTCAGCTTCCTCCTCTGGTGCTCACCCTTTGAAACGCGAGAGAGGTTCTTGGCGTGGCTCTAAGGGCAGAGGGAGAGCTCAACCTCCAGGAGGACCTTCTTCTTCTTCGTCCTTGTCTCTGCGTAAGAATTTTCGAAAGTAGGAGTCATTACCTCGCCCGGAGACCGCAGTAGGATCTTGTCTCTCTCGCCTTTGGTCAGCTTGGCAGGAGAGAGCAGTGGATGCTTGGGTAGTGGAGGTCCTGAAGGTAGGTCACGAGATCCCTTTTGTTTCGAGTCCTCCACTTTCCAATCGTCCTCTCGAGTTCAGCAGTTATTCCCCTCACTCAATCAGGGGTCAAGCCTTGGAGAGGGAGCTTTCGGCCCTCTTGGAGAAGGACGCCATAGAGCGAGCTCCTCCTTCTCCCGGGTTTTACTCAAGGGTGTTTGTAGTTCTAAAGGCCTCAGGTGCCTGGCGCCCCATCATAGATCTTTCGGTCTTGAACAAGTTCATTCTAAAGTCCAAGTTCCGGATGGAGACAGTTCAGACTGTTCTTTCATCCGTCATGGGGGACTGGATGATTTCCATCGATCTGCAGGATGCTTATCTGCAAATCCCCATCCATCCGAAGAACAGACCTTACCTTTGGGCTTTTCATTTTCAGGACTCGGGAGTTTTCCAATTCAAGACCCTTTGTTTCGGCCTCACCACTGCCTCCACAGGTCTTTTCCTCGGGCGATGGCTCCTGTTTCGGCTATTCTGCATCAGTTAACCCTCTGACGCCGACTGGACGTATTTTACGTCGGACATTTTTTGTCTCGTGTGCCGACTGGACGTATTTTTATGTCGACTTACAGAAGTTTTTTTTTAAAATTCGCGGAAAAATACCAGCCTAAAACTTTTGAATCACGCGCCTTGGGGGATGCTGGGAGTTCACAGATCAAGGTGTTGTTTTGTTTTACAATCGTTACGCAGGTGCGCAAGAGCGAATTTCTTTCTTGCCGCACTAAAAAGTATCTGTGACACATCTCGGAAATTATTTCGTCACTTTGACATAATTTTTGTTCCTTCCATTGTAAATTAGCTGTTACATGAAGTTTTGTTCATGAAACTTACCTGTCAGATATATATATAGCTGTATTTTCCGAATCCGACAGAAATTTAAACACTTACGACACACGCAGTGGGGAGTCAGGTGGTTAGGTACCACCCTTCCCGCCGCTGGGAGGCGGGGTATCAGGAATCATTCCATTTTCTATTCATAATTTTTCTGTCGCCGGTGCTGAAAACACATGTTTTCAGTACCTCCGTCTTAGGATTTTGGAAACTTCATTGCCGCTAAGTATCCTAATTGTCTTTTGATTTATTCAATGGATTTGTGGCTAGGCATACGCTATCTTAAATTGATTTGAATTTGATTCATTTTTGCATAAAATATCTGAATCTAGTTAGGCTAGTTTCAGACGGGGTTGTCTGCAAAGATAGGGGGTGGCTACCGAAAGCTTCGGTAGATTCGCACTTGGTATGTACGAGGGGTATGGGTCTTGCTTCTTTGTTGAGATTTGTCATGTAAGGAGTGTGAGACCTTTGTCTATTCCGTAACGGAACGACGTATGATTGTTTCGTATGTACGCAATTAATCAGTAAACATGTCTAATTCCGTAAGGAAGACGTATGATTCGTATGTACGCAATTAATCAGTAACAAAAGTCAGGGTAGTGAACCTGCTAACCTTCCTGTAGACTTTATTTTGCATAACCCTGTAGTATGGCCTACGGGCTATGTATATGTCTACGAGAGGTGCTCGCTCTCCTTCATTGCTGTGAAGTGCTACTTCTGTAATTGTTACTCCTAACCCTGCAGTGTTGCCTTCGGGCCCTAAGCAGTGTCTGTAGAGGAAATTGCCCTTTCTCTGATACTCCTTCGATTCGTAACTTAGAATCGAAAGTGCTTGCTTTAGAGAGTAAAAGTGAAGTGCAGAAAGTGCAGTGATACCCCTTGTGTAGTGGAGGGTGCGTCAGATCGGCCTCGTTTCGCCTCTAGGCCGGGACCTCTGCTTGACTTCCAGAACGAGGGAGAGAGCATGTCGAAAGCCGAAGGAGGGTTACGAGGAACCCCCACCGATTCTGGCGTGCTTCGGCAGTTTCTGATGAAAATCCCCAGACTGCCTAAGTGCGTGCACGTGCACGAATCCTGAAGGATTGCTTCTCGTCCTCCGAAGCGTCCCTCCCCCCGCGCAGGGGTTGGAGCTTTCGGATGGACTCGCGCCCTCTAAATAGAAGCTTTATAGAAGAGGACGCTTCACGTCCTCTCTCTCTCTCTCGTTATGCGTTTCAGTGAGAAGTAAGAAGGCGAACGTCGCCTGAACTCGTGTCCGTCTTTCCACCGAGAAATACGTAAAAGAAGTCATAGTAGCAGTAAGCTTTTGAGAGCGGACGCCCAAGCCAGGGTGCGCGCGGGTGCACGCCGAGCTGTGCGCGCCAGTGGACGCCGAGCGTGCGCGCCAGTGGACGCCGAGCGTGCACCAGCGCACGCCAGGTGTGTCGCCTGGCTGAACGTTTCTGTTGAACTCTTCAAGCTCTTGTTTCAGATTTGGGCTTAAAGAATTTTTACCTCTACCTTCGATGATACCTTCTACCTCACCTGCAAAGAATGTGAAGTAGGCAGTGCTTCGGAGTAAGCTTAAAGTGAACAGACAACTTCTTCTTCGAAACCCAGCAAGACATCGGGTTTCGTGAGTTCAAGAGGTCTCTGTCAATTAATATTGCTTTTCGCATAGGTGGATGGAATTAAGGAAAGCTCAAGGGAAGTTCTCGTTTGCTCTACCGCAAGCTTTGCCATTCTGCCAATAAATTTAAGTTGCCACTACCGCAGTCAAGACTTTGCGATAAGGCAGTTACGGGTTATAAAGGCTCGATGTCCTGCACGTCAGGACTCTCGGCAACGTTCAGTAGGATTCTTGCAAAGGCACTCATCAAAAGTACGCTCTTCAGGAAAGCGCAAGACAGGACTGCCTTTGCCATACTGCCAATAAATTTTAAGCTTTAGCAGGCATTAGTTGTGATACGGGAGAGGAAGCTGGTTGGAGAGTTTCTTCCTCTTCCCAGGATAATTTTGCCAGCTTTTTAGCCCATCTGAAAGGGCTTTTCAGATGATAGATTTTGTTAGTTCCTAGTCGGGACTACGCTGCCGAATTGAACATCGTCGTTCTACCTGACGTAAGCCAGTCTCTTAACAGGATTCTTGCCCCTTCCTCGTTTGAGACAGGAATCGGAAATAAAATGCTCGACTTCCTGGATTACGTTTTGTCAATTCAGTGACTTTCCCCCATTGACAATATACTATCGTTTTGTCAAGTAAGTGGGTATCCCCTCATTGATAAAATATCTCTTTGTCCCGTAAATGGGTTAGTTCTCATTGACAAACATCTCATTAACTTGATATTGCGTAAGCGAATAAGCTCTTATTGACAAGATTCGGAAGAGCTCTCATTCGTCATTCGCAGACTCGTACAAGAAATAGACTTGTAGACTACGTCAATGAACGCTTATGTCCAATAACATAAGAAGCTTGAGCTGACTGCTTCGATTCTCCTAAGTTTTGTTCATGAAACTTGCCTGTCAGATATGTATGTAGCTGTATTTCCGAATTCAGCTATATATATGTCTGCCAGGTAAGTATGAACAAACTTTATTGTGATTTAATTTCATATTTTGCCTTGCGTTATTTTATTTCTGGTTGGTTCAAGTCATATACGCTTGCTGTAGTTACCTCTTCGGATGGCAACCGAGAGGTCTATGGTCCATTTTAAGGACATTTAATCGTTACTCCCTGCAGCCTTCCAGGAGTTTCCGATTTATCTTTTACCGTTGTATGGTAGTGTTCTGACGACACAAACGCTTCTGTATATTTAGCGTTTTCTGTTTCGCTTAAATATACCAGCTTGAGAGTCTCTTTATGCTAAAATAACGGACCTTTTTTCTTCATAGAATAGGGTAGCTGGCAACCCAGGCATAAAGTTAAGAGACGACGATGACGGACGATCGTAAGCTGCTGCTGTCACTGTCCTCTGACTCCTCTCCTCCAGTCCAAACGAGCCAGTACCAACTCGTTCGCTGTCATGCGCTGTAGTTAAGTCTCTTCTCCTGCGGATTGACTGACTAACCGTATCTCTAACCGTATCTCTGTGCTGGCAGTTACGTCTCTCTCTCCTGCGGGATTGACTGACGAACTGTATCTCTGCCTACAATCACGGACTTTAGCCTAAGATTGAGGGGATTTCTTACATGAATAAATAAACATTGCATTCGTTTGGCCTTAATATGTTCTACAGAGATATCTTACTCCTTTCGGTGCTCGTTACCGCACGGTATAGGACTACGAGTCTACCACAACATTGCACTATTATATGCTCTCTTGCTTAGGCAAAGCGCAGCCTTATTAGGGAAGTAAACATACTGTGTGAGGGAATGGATGAGCTTGCTGGGGACCATTTCCTTCCTAAAGAAGTTTGTTTCCCTGAATAGACTGCAATTCAGACCTCTACAGTTTTTTTCCTACCGGGAAACTGAAATTTTATTAAAGATCTAGGAATGATTCTGAACATCTCTCGGTGCGTTAAGTATACTCTTGAGGTGATAGAAAGAAGGTGCCGGACATCTGGAGAGGGTTTCAGATGTCCTGGATCATAATCTGAAAGAAGTGGAAGCAATTCAGTCGTCCCTCCAGTCCTCGAAACGAGTTTTGGAACCATGGTCCATATCAACTCTGATCTTCCACAGCTCTCTCATATCTTAGGAAGTATCTTCTCTCGGTCCCGGTTCGGGTTTACGAGAAAGAGCCTATTATAACAACAGGCGTAGAATGGAACGATCCTCTAGAGGTTCGTTACAGGATTGCAAAAGTCCGTTCGAATCGTCTCGATCGAAGGCAGCAACTACTGACTTTCGAGTGGAATCTTTCTTTAGAAGATGTTGAGAGTTGTGGAGACTTTAGGGACGTCCTTTTCATTCATCTCTTCGCTAGGTTGAGGACGAAGAGGCTTCTTCTTCTCTGCTCCCTTTTTTCTCGATCCGGGAGCGGTAACATTAAACGCCATCCTATATATTGAACCGGGATGGATGTTTAGTCTCTTTTCCCCTTTTTCAATCACTTAGGAAATGTAATAAGATGATTTATATCATCACAGGGAGCGACAATGACGCTAATCGCCCCATGTTGGCCTTCAAGACCCTAGATTCACAGAGGTCACGTCCTTCCAAGGACCTTTTCCGAGAGAGTCGGTCTCCTTTAACACGAAAGGTACCTATAACCTCTCCGCTCTGAGTCTGACTACGTTCAGACTATCGAGATGTTGACAGCATAAGATTGCAGTCTTCCCTTTCCGTTTGAAGAATGGGATAAGCTGGCAGTCACAACTATTAAAGAATACGCAAATATGTTGTTGACGGCCTTTTGGGCTCAGAGATTTGCTTCTGTCAAACCAACAAAGCCCTTCACGATCTTGAGTTCTGTGAAATCTCGAAACTCGCTCACCATCTACTTTTTGTCTCACCTGTTTTCTCGGAGTCAGACACTCGTGCGAGATCAGGAGACATATAGTAGCCCTGAGTTTCTTGTTGACGAAGTCGGTTGCGTTTTATACACCCCCGATGATCGTTTAACATGAGACCAGGTTGGACTGTCAGGCATTCGTCCTTCGGGACTGAATCGCCTTTTTGCTCCTCGCTCCTTTCTCCTGGCAACCAGAAGCTCGAGTCAGGAGTGGCTCAGGAGTTGATTCGCTAACGACGTTGGGGTGCGTTGATACACCCCCAATGTTTTTGCTTAGCTTGAATCGCCCAGGCAGTCCAACACTCATCCTTCAGCGAAGAATAGTGCCTTATGGTCTTCAGGGTACAGCCTTGCTGTCCTTGATTCGTCTGACTGGTCAACTGGTCGGTCACCTGACGTTAGTACAGACGGACTGACTGTGCATGTCCAGATCGAAGCTTTCAATATGGAACTTAGACATAGTCTGAAGTTCTTGATGTCAAAGCATTCGAACATCTCCTACCTGTTAACTTCTTGCATGTGATCAGGAAGGCATTTTTCTAACCACCCTAGATACGACAAAGAGGGTTAGTGAGATTTTAAGCCATCGTCACAAGTTTTGGCTTTAGAGAACACAAGGCGGTGTGCTCTCTAAGCTTTTTCGTTATGGCCTAAGAATGGAAACCCGTTTTGTCCTTGGGCCAGGAGCTTGGAAGCAAGGATGGCAACAAGGTTAGTGGGCAGGAGCCAGAGAGAGTCCTGTGCCCTGTCAGGTCTCTCAAGTTTTATCTACATAAAACTCAAGAAAGTCGAAGTCGTACGGACAATCTGCAGTGTTCCGAAAAGACCAGACTTGCCCATATCGAAGAACACCCTGGCTTTATTGTTAAGGAGGTCTTTCAAAAAAAAAAAAAAAAAAAAAAAAAAAAAGCTCCTTCTTTGTGTTTGCACAAAGATTTGAAATCTTTTGATTTGAATGCTCACGAGGTGAGGGCGCGGCCTCGGAAGCATTTCAATAGAGCATGGCACTCAGCAACATCCTGAGTACCATGTTTTAGCGAAGCAACTCTGTGTTCAATTCACACTCCCTGCGAGATGTGAAGATGGCATATGAGATCTGCTGCTCGCTAGGGCCATACGTGTCTGCGGACACAATCTTGGGGGCAAGAAGTACCACTCATCCTATCCTGTAGAAAATGGTTAGGAAGAGCTCTTAATTTAGTAGTTGAGTCGCCGACAACGGTGACTTCTTAACTCTTAAGCCTTAGTTAACACACCTTAACTTTGGCTAGGTGGGTCAGGTGGTGATATATATTTTTTATATATATATTTTATTTTACTTCTTAGCCCTCATGGTATGGTCAATATGGTCTAGTCACGTCGTGGTCTCGCCCCTGTTGACAGATCATCTGGAGTGCACCAGCTATATAGTCTCTACCTCGCTGGCAACTCTAGTAGCACAAGCAGACTTACGCGGCAGTAACCACGAAGTCAGCTATGCTAACAGGTAAGGAATCAAGATATCAATTATCTGCATATATATGTTTCCTAAAATCTTCTATTCTGTCTACTCCCACCACCAAAGGTGGGATTCAGCTATATATATATCTGACAGGTAAGTTTCATGAACAAAATGTTATTGTAATGATACAATTAAGTTTGTTCATACTTACCTGGCAGATATATATAATCAAGTACCCACCCACCTCCCCTCAGGAGACAGTGGAAATAAAAATTATGAATAGAAAATGGGAATGATTCCTGATACCCGCCTCCCAGCGGCGGGAATGGGTACTAACCACCTGACTCCCACTGCGTGTGTCGTAAGTGTTTAAATTTCTGTCGGATTCGGAAAAATACAGCTATATATATATCTGCCATGGTAAGTATGAACAAACTTAATTGTATCATTACAATAACATATTATATATGAAAATGTGCGCATTTTTATGTAGAATACAACAATAAAATACTCATGATTGTAGCTTTTATCAGTTTTGAGATATTTTCTATATAAATAACGATAATTGCCAAAATTTCAACTTTCGGTCAACTTTGACTCTACCAAAATGATCGAAAAACGCAATTGTTAGCTAAAAACTCTTATATTTTAGTAATATTCAATCATTTACCTTAATTTTGCAACTAATTGGAAGTCTCTAGCACAATATTTCGATTTATGGTGAATTTATGAAAAAAATGAAAAAAACTTTCCTTACGTCCGCGCGGTAACTCTTCCGAAAAAAATCATGCATGCGATTGTGGTAATGTTTGCACCATTTTAAAATTACCCGTTATATAAAGTTTTATATATGGAAATGTGCGCAATTTCATGCACAATACAACTAAAAACAACCCATGGTTGTAGCTTTTATCAGTTTTGAGATATTTCATATAAATAACGATAATTGCCAAAATTTCAACCTTCGTTCAACTTTGACTACCAAAATGGTCGAAAAACGCAATTGTAAGCTAAAACGCTTATATTCTAGTAATATTCAAGCATTTACCTTCATTTTGCAACAAATTGGAAGTCTTTAGCACAATATTTCGATTTATGGTGAATTTATGAAAAAAAATAACATTTTCTTTACGTCCGCGCGGTAACACTTCCGAAAAAATCATACGTGCGATTGTGGTAATGTTTGCACCATTTTAAATTAGCCGTTACATAAAGTTTTATATATGAAAATGTGCGCAATTTCATGTAGAATACAACAAAAAAAATTAATTGAAGGTTGTAGCTTTTCTCATTTTTGAAATATTTGCATATAAATCACGATAAATAGAAAAAAAACCACGTTCGGTCAACTTTGACTCTACCGAAATGGTCGAAAAAAACGCAATTGTAAGCTAAAACTCTTACAGTCTAGTAATATTCAGTCATTTATCTTCATCTTGAAACAAATTTGAAGTCTCTAGCAAAAATATTTAGATTTATGGTGAATTTAAAAAAAAATCTTTCCTTCCCTCCCGCGCGCGGATTTCTCCGCCACAAATCTCCGAAATGCGTACGTCCCATTCTCGGAATATTTGCTCCGTTTCATATTAGGCATTTCATAGAGTTTTATATATGAAAATGTGCGCAATTTCATGTAGAATAAAAACGAAAAATATTTGAAGGTTGTAGCTTTTCTTATTTCCGAAATAATTGCATAAAAAAAATATAGATTATTTAAAAAAAATTGTGACATTCGGTCAACTTTTAAGTTGTCAGATATGGTCGAAAACTGCAATTGTAAGCTAATACTCTTACAGTATAGTAATATTCAATCATTTGATCGTTATTTTGAAAGAAATTGGAAATCTCTAGGACAATATTTAGATTATGGTGAATTTTTAAAAAAAATATTTGTTTACGTCTGCTCGTTACGAATTCATGCATTATTTTGTGATAATATTTTCTCTGTGTTGCTTTTATCGTTTTACAATGTGTTATATACCAAAATGATTGCATTTCATTTCAGATGGTTGCATACTAAACTTCAGGCAATGACAAAAAAAATAGCCAAAAATGAACTCTTAATCTTGAAAACTAAGCGCGCTGTGATTTTTTTTGAAAAAAATATTTTTTCCTCTTCCGCGCTCACTCCGAAACCCCTCCGGCATACGGGAGACAATTTTTTATTTACCGCTCCGGCGTAAGAGAGTTAAATGTAAGGATGCTTCGGTATCTGGGCGATTGGCTAGTACAGGTTGCCCCCTAGATGCTGACCCCTTGGTGTGGGTAGGGGGCTTAGGGACCAGCAGCTGGGCCGTGATGCCTGGTGGGGTTGCTTTGTCACTGGTCCTTGGGGACCAGCTGCTGATCCAACTAAATTAGTCAGAACTTTTCCTTCTTTCTGCAATTTTTTCATTCTTACTACATCCTTCTCCTTCATTTAATATTTTTTACTAGCATTTCGGATTATGTGGAATTTTCCACCTTTGCTTAAATTTACTGGACCTGTTAAGCAGAAAAGATATCATAGCTGGGACTGGGTTTTATATCTGAAGCTAAATAGTGGGAACTGTGGCAGGACCATCAACTGCCCGATAATGTTTGGACCTGAGATATCAGGCGGAACTATTTTGCGGGGCTGGACCACGGATTCCAGGGGGGTCTAGTTTTGCGGATAGGACTCTCTGCATTCTGTCCGGTTTGCCCATAATGTGATTAGGGTGGGGATGATTGTATTCTTGTAATACTCTCAGTCCTATCAAGCGGATTTGGCTTACACTTAGGCCACTCTAATCATGTTGTGCCATCCCCTGTGGGTAGGGTAGGGACGCGGACATTTGGGAGTCGGTTTCTCACTTGTGCCATTAGTGGAAGATAAACTGCATGAAAGGCTGATGATATCTTTTTAAGGTTTTCAGGTTTATTTATATATTTTTGTTAACTTTGATCTTTATGACTGATACGAATAAAGATTCAAGTACCCCTGGACCCTTTGATGGTAGTGAATCGGCACAGTTGATGACTGCGGGAACCTCCGCTGGCAACCTTCCTTTGGAAAAATAAAAAAACCTCCCAGTGTAATTACACTGAAACCTTTTGCTCCAGTACTGAGTAAAGGGAAATTTGGTAGGAATATAGTATCAGAAATAGGACCCAGAATGTTTGAAAACTCGTATGATAAATATGTCTTTTGATTTGGAAACTCTAATTTTGACATTTTTTATGTATATAGGGATATTGTTAAGTGTTGTGGCCGAGAGCCTAAGATGTCTTCTGAGGGGCGAGGAAAGCTGACAGTAGAATCTGCCTCGGCAAAAGAAAGTGATAAACTGAAAACATTATCGCACCTTGGAGGAGTTAAAGTGTAGTGTGCAGTACATGCTTCTTGGAATTACTCCAAGGGGATGATATATGCATCCCAGCTTATGACATACTCTGAAGAAAAGCTAGTAGAAGAATTAAAAGATCAAGGAATAATAAGAATTGAAAGAATGAAGAAGATGATAAATGGAGTCCTTGTCCCACTCCCCAAATTATTGTTACATTCAATTCCACCTGATTGCCTAGTATAGTGAAAGCAGCCTGGTTACGTTTCAAGGTCAAACAACATATACCAAGACCGAGGAGATGTTTTCATTGCCAAGAATTTGGACTTATGTTGGTCTTGTAGACTGAAACTACAAGGCAAGCCTGCCACTTGTGTCAAATGTAGTGAACCAGAGCATGGCATATGTAATAAGCAAGCCAGATGTATACATTATGGAGACAGTCATCCATCATCTTCACTTACCTGTGATGTATACATCATGGAAAAAGAAATTCAAACATTAAGGGTAACCGAACGTATCACATTTAGAGAGGCAAAAGAGAGAGTGTTGAATCAGTACATTAGGCCAGGAATATCTTTTTTAGCGTTGCTGCCAACCGAAGAAGGAATACCAATGTTACCAAAAACAATGTAAGTAATAAACCAGTGACGACCTGTACTCGTGCCTCTTTGGAGGTGGCGCCAGTGATTGCTGGTGCTCATGCCTCTTCGGAGGCTGTGCCAGTGATTTCTGGCGCTCCTGCCTCTTTGGAGCCGGTGCCATTTGATTCTGGCACTCCCACCTCGGAGGCAGTGCCAGTTGATTCTGGCACTCCCGCCTCTTTGGAGGCAGTGCCAGTGATTTCTGTCACTCTTGCTTGTATGGAAGCAGAGCCAGTGATTTCTGGCACTCCTGCCTCTCTGGAGGCTGTACAACCTGTAAATGCTTTCGAGGATGCACCCCAATATCTGATCCTCACTCCCTCCTCAGGCGACACCAGCTTTGTCTGCTGTTCCTGAGACTGATAACCCTCTAAAAAGGAAGGCAGCCTTAAACAATCGGTCTCCTTCCAGGAAAAAAGAGCAAGGTTGTAAGCTGAAAGCTCTTAAAAGAGGCTCTAATTTACCAGCCTCTAAATGAAAGTGAAATTAATTAATTTTCTCCAGTGGAACTGTCAGGGATTAAGAGCTAAATGGGAAGAACTAAGTGTTACGGTGTTGAAATATCCTGGCTAAAGGTCGACACAATGTTACAGCCTCTGAGAGAGGTCCGCTTCAGGTTCGATATGAAATATTATAAAAAATTTAAAAAATTCAACACCAACAGTTGAAACTGGGGATCGAATATAGAAAGAACACTTACACAACATAGGTTTATTTACAAGCTTACTAACAAAGGTAAATGCAGAATGGTATATCCTATTTACATAAAAAGATAGAATCTTACACTGCATGAACTGGGGGAACAGTGAGGCAATTCAAATACTTCCTAGTCAATTTGGCAATTCGAGGAGACAGTTTCTCAAAAGGAAAACGGTGAATGCAGACGTCCTCTTGACTCCGTATTGCAGAAAATAGTTTACTTGTTAGGCAGGAACTCACCAAAACCTCTAGCGGGACCTTTTCTTCTCTGAAGTCTGCTCGACGTTGAGATAGCACGAGATAATTTGTCCACTCCTGAAGACGACTAGGCCAGTATCCAACCAACTCTCGAGCAACTAATTTAATGATACTTCGTCGGTTCCTTCGTCTCTAGTCTCTCTCTCTGACGATCTCTGCTGCTGATCTCTCTCTGACTAACTGGAGTCTCTCTTTTACGATCTCTCTATATCTCCTCCTCTGGCTCCGTCGTATTTATATGGCACTCTGGGGGCGGAGCCTACGGCGAGCGTCACAGACTCGCAAGATATCCAGAAGTTCTTAGAAGAATCTAGACGAGGTGTTGCATCAGAAATCGCGGCATTTCTCCCGACACATTGGCGCGTGTTGCGCTCCACAAAACGCCCGACGATTCCAGAACAGGCGCCTCCAACACGGGTGCGAAAGCCTCCTTGCTGCCGAACTTCTCGAAAATGCATTTTCCTTTCCTTTAACTTCCTTTGCTATGAAGCAATAACCATCACACGCCCCCCCAAAAGAGAAAAAAAATGAAATCAATTGATTTTATTTTTTTTCTAAAGAGGAACAAGAATTGAACAGCAGGGAACAATTCTGCATAAAGCTTTAACCCAGTCAAACACGCACGCTTCTCCACACACACTCACTCGTGCTATAACAGAAAACGGTTATTAGGCTACTCATTCTGAAAAAACTAGAGAGGCTATCTGCTATAACATTATCCTTCTCTCTTACTATTTCCGTTTTCTGAACTCTGATTAAAACTTATAATACTAAAACACCTCTTGTGTTTTTCTCAAAACTAAACTCACTCAGTAATAAGACTGTTACACGGGCAGAGGCCACGGCACGGGGCGTTTATAATTCTGAAGAAAATTTACATTCATTGCCTTTGCTCTACTCTTACCCACATCAATTCTATGATATATATTTCCCCTCTCCTGTAACACTGAAAAAGGACCTTCAAACTTATAAGGTAAAAAGGGACTTTCTCTCGAGACTAGTACTAAAACTTTATCTCTTACGCACAAACTTCTCTCTTTTTCCCCTTGACTTCCTCTTGCGGTTTCTTTCGCTAAGTGCCAAGCGCTTCCGTTCTTCTCCGATAGCTGCCAACTTTTATTATACTCAAGATTAGTTACGCAATCTTCTCTACCCTTACCTCTAGACAAAGGTATGAACATATTTATAAAAACATTCTCAAAAGATTCGCCTACTGAAGGAATATACGCAACTGAACTCTGGGAATTACTTGAATCAGTTTCCCGCAATTTGATATTCAAGATAGATTAAAGCATACCTCTCACGTCATTTTTCATCTTTGGCCTAAAGTACACCCTACTAATACACTTGAAAGTTTTATTTTACTCCCAAATGTCCTTGCTCATCGTGTGCTAACTTCAAATCTAGTGCCACGAGACTTCCGTAGGAACTACTAATTTTTGTGTGATTCCCCCTTCACTACCTGACTTAGGACGAACATGACACAAAACTTCTCCTTTACACAAAAAGTTTCCTTACACACCATCGAGATCATCATCCAGGTCACATTCAAAAATTCGGGTTAGTGTCTCATCCTCTCTCTGCAACTTGACTAGCTCATCCTTATCCAAAATGTTAGAGCCTAATTCATCACCGTAACTAGTACTAGATACTGGTACATTTACTAAGTTACTCTCGACAGCTACGCCTTCCCCTTGGCTATCACTGTCAACATGATAGAGTCCGGTCTCAGCCACACTCATGCCAAGATCAACCTCGCTACCTCTATCACACTCATTCGAATCCATGAACTTACTCTCGTTCGAATCCACGAACTCACACTCGTTCGAATCCACGAACTTACTCATGTTCGAATCCACGAACTTACTTTCGTTCGAATCCACGAACTTACTTTCGTTCGAATCCACGAACTTACTCATGTTCGAATCCACGAACAAATTATGATCGTAGTCTATGTCTGTATCCAAACCCGACCTAGTTACTACCATTTCAGGCACTGGAATATTCCTCACAACAGGATTCACATTCTTGGATAAAGCTAATTCGTTACCGACAATAATGTCAACGCCTTCGACGGGCAAACTGTCCACAACTGCAAGTTTTACTTCTCCTGACACTACCTGACTTTCTAAATTCAACTTCAACAAGGGACAAAGAACACAAGTGTTAGGAAATCCACCTAACATAACTTTCTCTTCCATATTGATTTCTGCCCTGTTCGGCACACACACTCTTCGAATCAGTGAGACAGCAGCGCCTGTGTCTTGAAGCAAGACTACTTCTCTCGAATCTACTCCTCCAAGAGAGGAAACTACGCCTTCCGACAGAAATTCACCAAAAACTTTCCTAGTTTCTCTCATCACACTTGATGAAAGGTTAACTAGAGACTGGTTTCTTACCGTCCTTCCTTTCTAATGCACAATTCCTTGCTAAATGCCCTTTCCCATTACATCGGAAACAAGTTAATTCTGAGCCACTAGATGCCATTTTACTCTTACAAACCTTAGACGTATGACCAGGTTTTCCGCATGTATAACAGGAATAGTCACTTTTACTCGCATTGCTATTACTAGGACTGAAACCTTTACTGCTTTGTATTCTACCAGACGAAGGATCATTTCGTTTCTTACTAACACTCAAATTATGAGTTAGACTATATTCGTCAGCTAGGCCTAGTTGCTCCTGCAAAAACAGGACTTCTCGCCTATCCTCTATATAAAGTTTAATCTCAGGGGATACGTTATCTTTGAAGTTTTCTAACAACACTAAGTTCTTCAAACTATCAAAATTATCAACTTTAGCATAACTTAACCAATCAAAAAACAGCCTTTCTAACTTCTTACCATATTCTACATACGTAATATTTTCATCCTTTCTCAAACTTCTAAATTTCTTACGGTACGCCTCCGGGTAGTACTAACTATACGCGCTAAGAACAGTTTCGTTCACGATATCGTAATTATCACATTCCTCCTTAGACATGCAACTATACACAGTAAGTGCCCTACCACTCAAAACTGACTACAAATATAAAGTCCACGTATCTTTAGGAGAACCTACTCGTTCCATTAACTTCTCAAAGTACATGAAATATGTCGTAACATCTTCCTCATCAAACTTTGGTACTAACTTTAGCACTGTACTCATACCTAACGTATCAGCTCCGTTTTCGTTCTCGCCTGAACGACTGTTTACGAGTACTTTCCCTTAACCGAGTGATTTCCAACTCATGCATACGTTCTTTCTCTCTCTCTTCCTGCTACATTACCAACATTTCTCTCTCTTGCTGCATTTTCATTGCTTCTCTCTCTTGCTGCATTTTCATTGCTTCTCTCTTTCTCTTGCTGCATTATCATTGCTTCTCTCTCTTTCTCTTGCTGCATTTTCATTACTTCTCTCTCAGCCGCTCTTTCATCTTTCTCATACTTTTCTCTTTCTTTCTTCTCAACATACTCACGGAGATCATTCCCCTCTAGACCTAGGAGCTTACCCGACTCAATAAACTCTTTCACCATCTCATTTTATTCTGATTCTTTCTATATCCCTCCCTGTTTCAAACTGTTAAAGTGTTGATAGCCTAGGCAAGGTCGCCACAATGTTACGGTGTTGAAATATCCTGGCCAAAGGTCGACACAATGTTACGACCTCTGAGAGAGGTCCGCTTCAGGTTCGATATGAAATATTAATTAAAAAAAAAAAAAATTTCAACACCAACAGTTGAAACTGGGGATACGAATATAGAAAAAAACACTTAACACAACAAAAGTTTATTTACAAGCTTACTAACAAAGGTAAATGCAGAATGGTATCTCGTTTTTACATAAAAAGATAGAATCTTACACTGGCACGAACTGGGGGAACAGTGGGGCAATTCAAATACTTGCTAGTCAATTTGCAATTCGAGGAGAACGGCTTCTCAAAAGGAAAACGGTGAATGCAGAGTCCTCTTGACTTCCGTATTGCTAGAAAATAGTCTACTTATAAGGCAGGAACTCACCAAAACCTCTAGCGAGACCTTTTCTTCTCTGAAGTCTGCTCGACGTTGAGATAACACGAGA
Source organism: Macrobrachium nipponense (assembly GCF_015104395.2). Lineage (NCBI taxonomy): Eukaryota > Metazoa > Arthropoda > Malacostraca > Decapoda > Palaemonidae > Macrobrachium > Macrobrachium nipponense. Next base: position 91,522,287 of record NC_087202.1, on the reverse strand, counting down.
TAATTCGTCCACTCCTGAAGACGACTAGGCCAGTATCCAACCACTCTCGAGCAATTAATTTACTGATACTTCGTCGGTTCTTCGTCTCTAGTCCTCTCTCTCTGACGATCTCTGCTGCTGATCTCTCTCTGACTAACTGGAGTATCTCTTTTACAATCTCTCTATATCTCCTCCTCTGGTTCCGTCGTATTTATACGGCACTCTGGGGGCGGAGCCTACGGCGAGCGTCACAGACTCACGAGATTTCCGGAAGTTCTTAGAAGAATCTAGATGAGGGGTTGCATCAGAAATCGCGGCATTTCTCCCTAACCATTTGCGCGTGTTGCGCTCCACAAAACGCCCGACGATTCCAGAACAGGCGCCTCCAACACGGGCGCGAAAGCCTCCTTGCTGCCGAACTTCTTGAAAATGCGTTTTCCTTTCCTTTAACTTCCTTTGCTATGAAGCAATAACCATCACACTAAGGCTGCTCATGTCAGTGGTGTCTCCTGTTTGTATAGCTTTGCAGGAGACCATGATTGGTAATAATATGTGCCCCAGCCCACAAGAGTATACATCCTATCACTCCACCTATATTTTAAATAATGGAAGCCATGGTGGTGTCGTTTTGTAAGTTCGAAATGACACCCCACAAAATCCTATTAATATCCAATTAGCATTGTAAGTGATAGGTGTGCAGATCCATTTGCAAAGAAAATATACAGTATGCTCTCTCTATCTACCACCTAACGAAGTCTTCCCAATCAATGAGTTTAAATCTCTTATTCAACAGTTACCAAGTACTTTTGTTATTTTGGGAGATATGAATAGCAGAAACCCTCTTTGGGGTGACATCGTCAACAATCAAAGAGGAAGACTAAGGTTCCATCATAGAAGATGAAAATGTGGGTATTCTCAGCTCTGGGGAGTCTACACATTTTCATGTTCAAACAGGCACGTTATCAGCAATTGATTTATCTATATGTAGTGATGACTGTCTTATTGACTTTAATTGGAGTTATAAATGATAGATTTACCAGTTAGTGGCAAATGAGTTTGCTAATCATTTTGCTAATGTTGCGAAGAAAAATGATGATAGACCCTTTTCAGCTCAAAGACGGATAATGGAACAGGTCGAAATTGATTTTAATACCTTAAGACATGAGCAATACAATGCTCCTTTTACTATTAAAGAATTTGAATCAAATGTAATGAATCAGCTCCTGGACTGGATGATATAACATATTCAATGATTAAGCATACTCCTGAAAATACCAGACTTTTCATATTAAGCCTTATTAACAGAATTTACCAAGAACATATCTTCCCCAAGCTTTGGGAGAAGTTAAAATTACTGCCATTTGTGAAACCTGGAAAAGATCCATTCAAGACAGAAAATTATCGCCCAATTGTATTGACATCTTGTTTATGTAAGATCATGGAAAAAATGGTGAACACATGATTGATGTGGTACTTGGAAAGAGGTAAATATCTGTCGCCTGCTCAGTGTGGTTTTCGGAGTATGCACTCCACAACTGATGTATTGGTACGAATGGAATTTTCAATATGTGAAGCTTTTGCTGACAAGCAGTATCACATCACTGTGTTCTTTGATCTAGAGAAGGCTTATAATACAACATGGAGATATGGCATTTTCTGGGCTCGACCTGTGTCACCCAGTGAAATGTTCCTTATAGCACTCATTTCTGGGCTAAACCTGTGTCGCTCTGTGAAATGCTCCTTATAGCACCATTTCTAAGATATAAATATTGCTAAATATACCAGAGAAAAAAGTTGCATGGAATGCTAGTAATATACCCAGCTCGCTCACCCTTATAGGGTGTCGGTATAGTAACTGGGGCGTGTTAAAACCACTATCAGAGGTCTTCTGCCATTTAGTCTTCTTCCTTTCTGTCCAATCTTATCCCATTTTCAAACTAGGCACCATATCCAGCGCCATCTACCGCCCAATACCGCTACTACTAGCACCTCGATAGCCATTCCTTTAAATAGCACTGTCATGTACACTTGTGTCTTTGACTGTAATGACATTATTTTGCAATAAAATGAGATGCTATAAACGCCAGGAATCTTTGATATATCAGTTGACTCCAATTATCAATTTATGTTTGTAAGAGTAGCGAAATTAATCATAAGTATGTTTTAGTTGTATGTTACATAAACGGAGCCTAGCTTGCATCGCTCCCGAGTCAGCCATTACATACATCGCTACCCGTATCTTTATGACGACTTCCAATTGGTCACCTATGCTAATTGTAGTCGTGTTGCTGTTGATTTTGCACTCACTCAAGATTTAATAAAATTTGTAGATATCCTGACGTTTTATAATAGTTATCCTGGCGCGAGGATGATTTGGACCTACAGTACTTACACAAACCAAGGAGATTCCTCCCTGGTTTGGGAAGTAGGCCAGATGGGTTTCCTTCCATCTGGAGATGCTTCTCCCCTTCGATTCGTCGGATCGGGAGTTCAGCCTATCTCCCTCCCCTCCTCCCCTTACGTTTCACCGGTTTGCTCAAGGAGGATACCTCCTTCACCTTACCAAGGAACCATTGAGGGAGGAGTGTAAGGCCCTTAGGGACCTTATTCTGTTCCATGAGCCCCCCTGTCCTACCTCGCCAGATCGTGATTGAAATCACGTCTCTGGAAGGTTAGGTTATCCACTCAGAGCCACCCTGGCTGTCCTGATCAGATCGTTCTGATCGAGAGAAGGTTAAGCTAAGCCGCTCTTTAAACAGAATTATATCCTTATCCTCTTTATCCTTTCCCCTCTCGCGCCAGGGCTATTGTATAGCATTTATTATCATATAAATTAGTATTGTATTATTGTAATCAGTGTGTAGTCGGTCTATAGACCGTCAGCCCCTGTGATCGATTGGATCCACTTATGACCGCGAGGCCGGTCGTAGTGTCCCAATTGATCGCATGTGAGCCACCCCTCTAGATGCCCTCCCTCCCCCCATTCACCTTCATGGGATGACATAGCTCGCTCACGCTACTTCACGTAGATATCCGAGTCCTATCCCCTCTTGCAGAGGGAGTGGTTATAGTCAGAAGGGGTACTCCTCGCCTTACGTAGTAGGAGTAGTACGATGGTACCTACCCAGACGAGTCCTCATTAGGATGGTATTAGCCACGTATTCTCTTCTCGCCTTCCTATCCCTACTTCCCTACGTCCTCTATCCGTCCGCCTCGGTGGATCCGGGTCCCAGCGGACATCGTTAGTTATGCATATAACAAACACGATTCCTTTACGATCAGATCCAGGCCTAGGCTTTACCTATTACCCTGTTTCTATCCCTTAGCTGGACCCAGTGGTAAGAGAGATAGCATTAAAAGGGAAAGGGGACTGGAAGGAGAATTTTGCCTTTCCTATCCTCAGTCCTCCATACATTATCGATCCTCCCGCCTCGGCGGGCTCGGGTTACAGCGGAGATCGTTCAGTTATGCATATAACAACGCGATCTCCCTTACGAGTGGATTTGGGCCTAGGTTTTACCTATCCCCCTGTTTCTATTCCTTAACTAGACCGGGGAGAGAGAGAGAGATAGTGTTAAAAGGGAACTGGGACAGGAAGGAGCATAGATTCTGTGCTCCGGTTCAAAATTCATTTAGTTATTTTATTTTAATTGTTTTAAAATATGCTTTATATTTTCGATCAGTGTACTACGCCGGATAGTCGAGCCCGGCAGATAACCTAGAATCGAGGCATTTATTTATCCTTACCTAGCCTCTCTCCCCCACTTTCACTTATACCTCGGCACCCCACCCCGGTGGGGTGGCCAGTGACTAGCAGAGGCATTCTAGTTTACTAAGAAACCTCTCTGATGCTGACGGATTCGGGCCAAGTCTAACTTTCCCCGGTTTCGTTGCTTTTAAACTTAATATATAATGTGTGTGTGTGTATGTGTGTATATGTATGTATATGTATGTATTGCATGAATAAGTTTTTCAATTTACAGCATCCTTTTACCAATAGAATACATAAAGCACAAGGGGTAGATGCTGACCAATAGGAGAGCAGGATCTTATGGGGTGACTAGCATCAGGAACCAATGGGAGAGCGGGAGTATGGTGGCGAGTTTACTCAGCTGGCGGGGCGCTAGTTTTAAAATTGTTCACTAATGTTCCAAGCTGGTGGGGCCAATTCTCTGTTACTATTTCACGGAGCAACACAGGCTAAGCTCAGAAAAGGGATTTTGACAAAGGAAAAATCTATTTCTGGGCGGTGACCTGTGTCGCCCAGTGAAACCCACCCTCTATTTCCACACCCTATCTGGCCCAAGCTTGGGTGCTATCTACAGGAATGGTAAACAAAGCGCTAGTTGTAGCAGTAGCCGGGGCTCAGAACGGTTCCTCTGTAGACGTGGGATATTTAGAAAGGAAGAGACTAAATGGCAGGGGGACCTCTGGTAGTGGTTTCACTCGCCCCAGATACCATACCGACGCCTTAAATAAAGGTGAGCGAGCCGGACTATTCTGGCATTACCAAATACGTAGCTTTTATCTCTGGTATTTATAGCAATATTTATACCTTAGAAATGAGTGCTAAAGGAACCATTTCACTGGGCGACACAGGTCACCGCCCAGAAATAGATTTTTCCTTTGTCAAAATCCCTTTATTATTTTTTTTTACTATAGACCGGCCCACAGGCCCCTTTTAACTACCGGCCCAAGGTTAAAAGTCCCCTTTCTCCAAATGGCCAGTCCGTCGCTGGCTTCAGATACTGATAAAGAATCATGCTCATACATAACCCTTCTCAGGAAAACATTATTGATTTCCTCCCGTCAGGAGAAGTTCTGCTCTCTCCAGATAGGAAATTCTTAGCAAAGAATGAAGACCCACAAAACAGGTGGTCTCCATGGAAGATTGTCCCTCTTCCACAGGACCCATCATTATGTCCTATTATTACATTAAAATCTTATCTGGGCAGAACTTCTAAAAAGTCTTCAAGTCCTCTTTTTATTAGAGAGACTGGTGGAACCATTTCCTTGAAGGCCATCAGACAACAATTTCTTTATTTTATTAAACAAGCCAATCTGGATTCAGTCCCTCATGTCCATGATATCCGGGCAGTGGCTACCTCAGTTAATTATTTTCATCATATGAACTTCGAGGATCTTAAAAAATATACGGGATAGAAATCCCCGACAGTATTTAAACGCCACTATCTGAAAACTCTAGAGGCCCTTAAATATTCGGCAGTGGCTGCAGGGAACATTGTCTCCCCTGATACAGCCTAGTTATGTAATTCTAAATCTGTATTTTATTACCTGCCGCACTTGTAATCCCTGGCTTTCTGCCTTTTGTTCCGGACTGGATTGCTCATCAACCCACTCCTGTACATGTACATAGTTCATTAATATGTTCATTACCTGTTGCATTTTCCTGGTGATAGTATGGATTTGGTCATATTAGAGGCTATTTACCATTTGTAATTTGTTATCCTTACCTTGGTTATTAAAACAATAATTTTAAGGAATTTTTATTTTTCCTTTCATATAAGCTTTTGTTTACATTTTATTTCCAAGCTTGTATGGTCGAGCCAAGAAAAGGGATTTTGACAAAGGAAAAATCTATTTCTGGGGGAAGACCTGTGTCGCCCAGTGAACCCATCCCTCTCTTTTCCTTTCCCCCACCCACCCTTTAAGCTGGCCCAAGCTTGGGGTGCGTTATTTCAGGAATGAGGGCTCTTGGCAGAGGTACGTAAGTAGCGGAGCGGAAGGTAGACGTTGTATAACGGCACCTCTCTAGAGGGGGATTTTGAGAGAGGAGAGATCTATTTGGCAAAGCATCTGTGATAGTGGTTTCCACTCTCTCCTGTGTTATACCGACACCCTATGAGGGTGAGCGAGCTGGAGGTAGTAACTCTGGCATTCCATATGGCTTTTTTCTCTAGTATATTTAGCATTTATTTATACCTAGAAATGAGTGCTATAAGGAACATTTCAC
>NC_087202.1:91403901-91515834 GCF_015104395.2 Macrobrachium nipponense | reverse complement strand
GTGAAATGTTCCTTATAGCACTCATTGCTAGGTATAAATAAATGCTAAATATACAGAGAAAAAAGCCATATGGAATGCCAGAGTTACTACCTCCAGCTCGCTCACCCTCATAGGGTGTCGGTATAGCACAGGAGAGAGTGGAAACCACTATCACAGATGCTTTGCCAAATAGATCTCTCCTCTCTCAAAATCCCCCTCTAGAGAGGTGCCGTTACAACGTCTACCTTCCGCTCGCTACTACTACCTCTGCCAAGAGCCCTCATTCCTGAAATACGCACCCAAGCTTGGGCCAGCTAAAGGGTGGGGGAAAGGAAAAGAGAGGGATGGGTTCACTGGGCAAACACAGGTCTTCCCCCAGAAATAGATTTTTCCTTTGTCAAATCCCTTTTCTTGGCTCGACCATACAAGCTTGGAAATAAAATGTAAACAAAAAAGCTTATATGAAAGGAAAAATAAAAATTCCTTAAAAATTATTGTTTTAATAACCAAGGTAAGGATAACAAATTACAAATGGTAAATAGCCTCTAATATGACCAAATCCATACTATCACCAGGAAAATGCAACAGGTAATGAACATATTAATGAACTATGTACATGTACAGGAGTGGGTTGATGAGCAATCCAGTCCGGAACAAAAGGCAGAAAGCCAGGGATTACAAGTGCGGCAGGTAATAAAATACAGATTTAGAATTACATACTAGGCTGTATCAGGGGAGACAATGTTCCCTGCAGCCACTGCCGAATATTTAAGGGCCTCTAGAGTTTTCAGATAGTGGCGTTTAAATACTGTCAGGGATTTCTATCCCGTATATTTTTTAAGATCCTCGAAGTTCATATGATGAAAAATAATTAAACTGAGGTAGACTGCCCGGATATCATGACATGAGGGACCGAATCCAGATTGGCTTGTTTAATAAAATAAAGAAAGAAATTGTTGTCTGATGGCCTTCAAGGAAAATGGTTCCACCTGTCTCTCTAATAAAAAGAGGACTTGAAGACTTTTTAGAAGTTCTGCCCAGATAAGATTTTAATGTAATAATAGGACATAATGATGGGTCCTGTGGAAGAGGGACAATCTTCCATGGAAGACCACCTGTTTTGTGGGTCTTATTCTTTGCTAAGAATTTCCTATCTGGAGAGAGCAGAACTTCTCCTGACGGGAGGAAATCAATAATGTTTTCCTGAGAAGGGTTATGTATGAGCATGATTCTTTATCAGTATCTGAAGCCAGCGACGGACTGGCCATTTGGAGAAAGGTTGACTTTTAACCTTGGGCCAGTAGTTAAAAGGGGCCTGTGGGCCGGTCTATAGTAAAAAAAAATATAAAGGGATTTTGACAAAGGAAAAATCTATTTCTGGGCGGTGACCTGTGTCGCCCAGTGAAATGGTTCCTTTAGCACTCATTTCTAAGGTATAAATACTGCTATAAATACCAGAGAAAAAAGCTACGTATTTGGTAATGCCAGAATAGTCCGGCTCGCTCACCTTTATTTAAGGCGTCGGTATGGTATCTGGGGCGAGTGTGAAACCACTACCAGAGGTCCCCCTGCCATTTAGTCTCTTCCTTTCTAAATATCCCACGTCTACAGAGGAACCGTTCTGAGCCCCCGGCTACTGCTACAACTAGACGCTTTGTTTACCATTCCTGTAGATAGCACCCAAGCTTGGCCAGATAGGGTGTGGAAAATAGAGGGTGGGTTTCACTGGGCGACACAGGTCACCGCCAGAAATAGATTTTTCCTTTGTCAAAATCCCTTTTCTGAGCTTAGCCTGTGTTGCTCCGTGAAATAGTAACAGAGAATTGGCCCCACCAGCTTGGAACATTAGTGAACAATTTTAAAACTAGCGCCCCACCCGCCAGCTGAGTAAAACTCGCCGACCATACTCCCGCTCCTCCCATTGGTTCCTGATGCTAGTCACCCCATAAGATCCTGCTCTCCTATTGGTCAGCATCTACCCCTTGTGCTTTATGTATTCTATTGGTAAAAGGATGCTGTAAATTGAAAAACTTATTCATGCAATACATACATATACATACATATACACACATACACACACACACATTATATATTAAGTTTAAAAGCAACGAAACCTGGGAAAGTTAGACTTGGCCCGAATCCGTCAGCATCAGAGAGGTTTCTTAGTAACTAAGAATGCCTCTGCTAGTCACTGGCCACCGCCACGGGGGGGGGCTGGGGGTGGGGTGCCGAGGTATAAGTGAAAGTGTGAGAGGAGGCTAGGTAAGGATAAATAAGGGATTTTGACGAAGGAAAATCTATTTTGGGTGATTGGCTCGTGTCGCCCTATGAAAGTATCCTTAATATCATTCTTTCTAGGTAAAATTAGCCTAAAACATTACCAGAGAAAAAAACAAAATTTAAGAAAATGTCAGTAAAACTGACTCGCTCACTCTTAAAAAGAAGTGTCGGTATGATATAGGGGCGAGTGTGGAACACTACCACGAGACAAACACCAATTAGAACTTCCCTATCAGAATCCCCCCAAGAGAGAGCTGATACCAACGGGCGATGCAGCCTCTACTACTACTACTAGAGGACGCCACGGACAGCAGCGCCCCTAGCGGTCATCCTTAATTAAAACATAAAACTACTCTTGTCCTGCAAGGGGGGGAAAACAAACCATAAAAAAGGGGTGGGTTTCATAGGGCGACACGAGCCAATCACCCAGAAATAGATTTTTCCTTCGTCAAAATCCCTTTTCTGGGCTCAGCTCGTGTCGGCCTATGAAAGAGTACCAGAGAAACAGACAAGATGGGAAAAGGAAATAATGAAAAACGTTTAAAATGATGGATATAATATAAGGGTAATCAAATACAGCATACAAATTAAGCACTTAAACTAACTTATTACAATAATAAATAACAGAATGTTAGTAAACTTAAAGTACTTAAATGGTAGATAATTAAAAATTACAGATATGCATGTAAAATAAGGAAAATTTGGGATTTACTTAATTAGAATATATAATTACAAATATATACATACATGTGTCCTACCCTAGCATAAAAATAAGGATAGGTACACTCAAATCCATCATTAAAATAATTAATTCAAATATATACAAACACATTGTGACTGAAGCTCATCACAAACCCAATTGGTGAAAATACAAACATATTGTGTCCTACCCTAGCATAAAAATAAGGGTAGGGACACTGAAGTACATATCAGTACAAGGGTGGTTGTCCCTAGCAAAAAAATAAGGGACAATCCACTATATGATACAACGGCTAAGGCTATGATGTTGAGTAGCCTGACGATAGGTTGAGGCATGTTGGTTGAAGTAGGTAGAAAGGAGACCTGGATCAATACTACAAAAACTACTAAACAGTATCAGGGGAAACTATGTTCCCGCTGCTACTGCTGAAAACTTTAAAGATTCCAAGGACTTTAAATAATGCCGTTTAAAGACTGTCGGGGATTTCCATCCAGTATACTTCTTAAGATCCTCAAAGTTCATATGTTGGAAATAATTAATTGAGGTGGCTACTCCCCTGATATCATGTGCTTTTGGGAATGACTCAGGGTTGGCTTGTTTAATGAAGTAAAGGATTTGCTGTCTAATGCCTTTAACTGATAAAGTACCACCTTTTTCTCTCATAAAGAGAGCACCTGAGGATCTAGAAGAAGTACGAGAAAGAAAAGCTCTAAGAGTTGATACTGGGCAGAGAGAAGGATCCTGTGGAAGTGGTATAACCTTCCAAGGGGCCCACCTTGCAAGAGGATCTTCATTTTTGGCTAAAAAGCTACGATCCGGGGCAAGTAGAACTTCTCCTGATGGGAGGAACTCCACATGACCCGCATCCCTGGATAGAGCCGACAGTTCTGAAATTCTAGCTCCTGAGGCTAGGCTTAGTAAGAATAATGTCTTCCTCAGGAGCATAATGAACGTACAAGATGAGTTGTCAGTATCTGAAGCTAGTTTGAGGACATCATTTAAGAACCATGAAACTGTAGTAGGCCTCTGAGAAGGTCTAAGTCTAGCACAGGCTTTAGGGATAGATGTGAAATAAGATTCGGTCAAATCTATCTGAAAACCTACTTGAAAGATTTTCTTCAAAGCCGATTTGTGAGTGGTAATCGTGCTAGCTGCTAAACCTTTTTCAAACAAGGATCTGAAAAAAGGATATAGCCAAATTAACTGTCATGGTTGTGGTGTTCGATTCTCTCAGGAAAGATGCTAATTTTTAACAGCTGAGTCATATTGTCTAATGGTTGACTCTCTCTTATCTGATTCTAGGAAGAGAATGTTCTGTGGATCAATGTCAGCATCTTTATTAGCCGCAAACTTCATGAAGTCCATAAAGTTAGGGTCTGGAGAGTTCTTGAGGAAGCGAACACAGTCCTCATTTGTACTGATTGTGACAGTTTGGGATTGGGGATCCGTTGAGGTCGGAGACCCAATTCCAAAAGAAGAGGATACCAGTTGCTCTTGGGCCAATCCGGTGCAATCAGAGCTACTATCCCTTTGAAGGACCTTAGTTTGTCTAGGACCTTCAAGAGCAGATTCACTGGAGGAAAAACATAAATTCTCCTCCACTGATTCCAATCCAACGACAGGGCGTCCGTGGCATAAGCCAGAGGGTCCAGGTTGGGGGCCACATAGCAAGGGAGCTTGTGGTTTGCTTGTGAGGCGAAGAGATCCACTTGGAGACCTGGGACTCTCCGGCTCACCCACTGGAAAGACCCGACGTCCAGGGACCACTCTGATTCCAGAGGAACTGACCGGGACAGGGCGTCTGCTATCACATTTCTTACTCCTGCCAGGTGAGTGGCAGACAGATGCCATTTGTGTTTGTTGTTTTGCTAATGCAAAGATGGCTATCATGACATGGTTCACATGCTTGGATTTGGACCCTCCTCTGTTGATGCAGTGAACTACTACTGCACTGTCCAAAACTAGCCTTAGATGAGACTTCTTCGAGGGAAGCAGTCTCTTCAGAGTAAGAAATACTGCCATTGCTTCCAACACGTTTATGTGGAGCTGGCGAAATTGAACGACCAAGTCCCTGAACCTGTTTGAACTGAGAGTATCCCCCCACCCGGGACAGGGAAGCATCCGTCTTTGTGAATGGTTAAACACTGGAAGGGGATATTGAAGGGGTACCTTCTTGGCTAAGTTCTTTACCTTTGACCAAGGCCGTTAGTTGGTTGGCGGAGGATCTGAGGAATTACTGACAACTTGTCTCGATATTTGGAGTTTGCTCTTGACCGCCAAATTCGATTTATATCTTTCAGCCTTGCTTTCAGAAGGATATCTGTTACCGAAGCAAACTGAAGAGACCCTAGGATTTCTCTCCTGGTTTCTTCTTGATGTCTGTTTGCATTTGAGGAATTGCCTGACAGATTTTGCTATTTCCTTCCGTTTGGCCACTGGAATTGATAGATTGTGGAAGACAAATCCCATTGGATTCCTAGCCACTGAAAATGAGATTCCGGGGTAAGCCTGGATTTCGTTTTGTTTATCTGGAACCCCAGATGTTCCAGAAAGTGAACTACCTTTTTGGTAGCTTCGAGACATTCCTCGACTGTTGGTGCCCAGATCAACCAATCGTCGAGGTATGCCGCTACCATGATTCCCTGAGCTCTCAATTGTTGTACAACCACTTCTGCTATCTTTGTGAATACCCTGGGGGCTACATTCAGACCGAAGGGCATCACTTTGAATGAGAATGTCTGATTTCCTAGCCTGAATCCTAGGAATGGGCGGAAGTGCCTGGCTATAGGGATATGATAGTATGCGTCTGTAAGATCGATGGAGCATGTGACGGCTCCACGCGAACGTAGGGTCCTTACTTGAGAGAGGGTAAGCATCTTGAACTTGTCGCAGCAATGAAAGAGTTAGCTTTGACAAGTCTAAGATTACCCTTCTTTTTGTTGAGCCTTTCTTTGGCACGCTGAATAAGCGCCCTTGAAATTTTAGATGTTTGACTCTCGCAATAGCTCCTTTCTGAAGGAGTTCTTCCGCGTAATCTATCAATTCCTTTGACGGTATCTGATGAAATGATTTGATTGGAGGAGGATCCTTGATCCAACTCCAGCCTAATCCTTTGGACACTATGCTCTGTGCCCAATTGCTGAACCCCCCACCTGTGGCGGAAGAGGAACAGCCTCCCTCCTACCTGGGGAGCCTCATTGCTGATGGGCGGGTTGGCCACCACGCCCTCCTCTGAACTGCTTACTCCTTGTGCCCCTTCCTGCGCCACGATGGCGAAAGTAACCTCTCGCCCTACCCCTCGGTTGAGAGTAGCCTTGAGCCTCATAAGCAGGGTTAAAGGCAGGCGAGATAGCGTAGGAAGTAGAAGGTTGACGATTGCTGGGGCACCAGGAGGAAAGGCTGAGTCTGTTTAGATGTGCCAGGTTGTCCCTGTTGGGTTAACTGGGGACTGCCTGCACAAACTGCTGCTGATGCTGAAGTTTTTTATATGGCTGGAACCTCTTACCAGCCTTCTTTGGTTTCTTGCCAGCAGTGGGAACGGATTCCTGTTTTCCTCTTAGAGGAAATACCCCACCTAGCTCTAAGGCTCTGGTTGAGTCTAGCAGCTTCGTGGTGGACTTCGTTCACTGCGGACTCTGGGAAGAGATCCGCTCCCCACATGCTCGCAGCCAAGAGTCTATTAGGCTCGTGCATGATAGTGCACTCTTGAAGGACATGCTTCCGGCAGTTCCTCCTGGCTTGGAAGAAGTCAAAAGCGTCTGACAGAACCGTCTGAAACTGTGATTTCGCCAGAATCTTGAACAGCGGTTCGTTAGCGTATGAAAGTGCAGCCATTTCCGTGACGATAAGAGAGTTAAGGGACCTGCCAAACCTAGTTCGCGCATCGAACTCTGCCTGGATTAGGGAATCCGGCAGCCTAGGTAATTTCTCACCGAACTGGTCCATGGCGCAGTCCGGCTTGAGTTTACCCAGCGTGAATGTAGCTGGCAGGTTTTTCCCATAACTCTCCAGAAGGCGGGGAAGAGTGGAGAGAAGTGGACTCCGACTCCCTCAACTGTGGAATGGGCTCATCCTTGAGGACTGCCTGAAGAGCCTTCTCCACCAATTTCGTAGCGAACGGAAGAGAGACCTCCTCTTCCGTTGCGAAAATGGTGAAGGGACTCTTGTAGGCCTGGAGTCTAGTGTTAGTACACTCCCAGTCCTCAAGGCAGTGAACCCATTCTCGTTGGGCGTGATCTCTACTGTAGAGAACTGACTCCTTCGAGATCTTGTCCTCTCTCGTAAGCGCTGTTGGCGTCAGCCTAGCATACCCGATGAAAGGCTGCGACAGACCCGGAGGATAGAACTCGAAGTCCCTCAATCCTTCGAGTACAAACTCCGGGATCGAAATCATCCCGTCCTTAAAAGGAGCGTAGGCCGCTACTCTCATGGATTCTCCATAGAGAAAGCTGGCAAGGAGTCGTAAGGCGGAAGTTGGAGAATCCCCGTGCTAGATGCAGGGGAGACTGGGGGAGGAGCGTGAGATAGCCCAGCTACTCGATCCTCATTCTCTCTCATCCTATTAGAGAGGTCCTGGACAGTCTGTCCAGTTTGAGACAGACTGTTCGACAATTGCGCGAACATCTGCTCAAACCGTGTTCCCCATGCCGAAATTTGGGAACCTACCATCGCCCCTACCTGTTCCATCATTCCTGGTGAGACAGAAGAAGGGGAACGCAGGAGCTGGTGCTTGCCACCCCTGCCGGCATAGCCGGAGAGGGGGCAGCGGAGGCGCGGGAGAAGGCAGCGACTCGGTTGGTAGCGCGAGCCTTCTCCTCGAAGCCTTGCTTCTAGAGCTCTTCGACTGGGAAGAGCTCGGCTTAGCCTTCACCGCATCGGCGTATGAAGTCGACGACTTCCTGGCCGAAGAAGACGAAGACGACTTCCTAGAAGTCGTCTTAGACAAGGTCTTCGGTTCTCTCTTTCCCTTCTCCTTAGGAGGTACAGAGAGAGCGGGACGGGAGGGCGGCTAGGGATCTCGGATCCCGGAAAGCCTTGGAAAGAGGCGGAAGAAGAAGGTACAGGAGAAGATCCAGGAGCGCCCAAGGAAAGACCTTGGGCGCCCGACAAACCTACCTCAACCAACAAATCCTCACTAACTACCGCCATCGGCTCGAGGTTCAGGTCCAGGGCAGCGACGTCCGGAACTGACTCCTGGGAGGCTACGACCCCAAACGATTGCTGGAGTTCTTGCTGGATGGAGGCTATCACTGGGGCGGCGGACAAGGGGTCGACGTAGTAGCCCGTCGACTTGCCCGCAGGGAAGATCTGGATGGCCAAGTTTCTATCTAGTATGTAGGGCTGGCCCTTGGCGGCGTTTTTGCCAAAGCCGCCCACCCACGCTTTCAGGGTGGCGAGGGCGACTTCCCCTCATCACACCGCTAGCCTGAAAGAAAGGGGGCGGGTATTAGCTACCAATTGCGGACAGGGTTAACAAACTTACGAACTAGAAGTTGTTTAGTAAAAAATCATAAGTAACCTTATAATGGGTGGACATACCCCATCTCCCAGCATCTTAGCGACCAGGTCGTAGCATATAGCGCAGGCCTCGGGGTGCCAGACGGACCGTCTCATTGTACGACGTGGCACCACGGGGCGTGAGACCTGCACTCGTCATGTCCACAGGGGTCTACAGCGTCGCATTACAGGCGTGGACCTGGCAGTTGGTAGCCTGTAAGTGAAAAGGTACATGAGTACAGAGTAAACACTTACAGCCTAACATATGCTCCGCTGGTGCCGGAGCGATAAAGTTAGATAAAACCAGAGCCCCGCTAAAATACGTGTGGTAACCAGGTTGGAAGATAGGCTATGGCTCCGCCAGTGGCGGAGGCACAAGAATCAACCAATTAGGAGTGGTGGTAAAAGGAAACCACGACGGACAATGGCGGGGATGGTTGATAAAATGAAAATAATAACACACAATTCATTGTAAAATATCTTATAATAGGGTATATCCTTAAAATAACAAAATTAAACAACATTAAAACAACTTCTCTCCACCCGTCTACTAGAAGAGTGCGTAGGTAAGGTAAGCGTCCCTTCCTTGTTAGCGGGGGGAGAGATAATAAGGATATAGTAGGCAAGCAATCGACCATCCATAGCGCCCACCCTGCCCGCTAGCGGAGCCAATATCCTATAACTAAAGGGGCCCCGGCTGCGACGGAAGGCTCCTTCGTATCGTAAGGGAGGTGGCTGAGCAATGGGGAGGGGGGGAGGGAGGTCCCGGCGAAACACGGCGGGAGCGAGGAAAGGGGGGAGGGATGGCCTACTCCTCCCCGCCTCATCAACTACCCGTATGGAGACCCGGTACCTCCTAGAGGTCGCCCTATACCCCCTGCTGGCGGGACCCCCCGGTCACCTCCGAGAGTGTGAGAGAAGGCGAGAGGTTGTTATGACAAAAAGGGCCAAGGGGTTCCCCAGCTCCTCCCTACATCAGAAGAGGGAGGGAAGGGGCAGGGTAAGGTGCTATTAGGACACGTGACCGCAAGGGTGGCCCTAGGCCCGCGAGCAAAACAAACAACTCCGTGGTGGGCCACGTTAACCAAGCTGTACAACATGTGGAACAAGCACCTAGGCTAGCCTAACACCCTAAATAATAACATACATCGAAAAGGGGGGGAAGAGACACTTTAGTAAAAGAGAAAGAAAGGCCCAGGAGGGAGGGGCAGACTGTTCCGAGAAACAACAGAAGCCTACTCGGATGCCAGCGATAGCCGATGTAGAGCAAGAGCCGGGATGCTGGGCCGAGAATAATAATAAAGCCCTAAATACCAAGCTAAGAGAATGGTTAGGCGGGCTGAAACTAGCTAAAACTCGATGTAAACAATGAATGTGAAAAAAGTAAGCCCATAAGCATAAGAAGTCCCAGTATGGAGGACCGGGAATTCTTACAAGGCGGCATGGCCGCCACGAGACAACCGAGGAACCGTATATGACCTATAAAAAGGAAAATATGGTACCCGGAAGTCAAAAATACAGTAAAATGTTACTTATGAGTTACTTAACTAGCCGTGGCGATTGCAGAGCGTTCCATGATACAGATGCGGATAATTCGCAAGAAAAACACAGCAGCACAAGAAAAATGGCGACTTGTCGCTGGTGCTTAAAAATTAATTAAAGATGGGGGGGGACCGCTAGGGGCGCTGGCTGTCCAGTGGCGTCCTCTAGTAGTAGTAGTAGAGGCTGCATCGCCCGTTGGTATCAGCTCTCTCTTGGGGGGATTCTGATAGGAAGTTTAATTGGTTGGTGTTTGTCATGGTAGTGTTCCACACTCGACCCCCAAATATCATACCGACCCTTCTTTTTAAGATTGTGAGCGAGTCAGTTTTACTGACATTTTCTTAATTTTTTTTTTGTTTTTTTTTTCTCTGGTAATTTTAGGCTAATTTTACCTAGAAAGAATGATATTAAGGATACTTTCATAGGCCGACACGAGCTGAGCCCAGAAAAATGCCTCGATTCTAAGGTTATCTGCCGGGCTCGGGGGACTATTCCGGCGTAGTACACTGATCGAAAATATAAAGCATATTTTTAAAACAAATTAAAATAAAATAACTAAATGAATTTGAACCGGAGCACAGAATCTATGCTCCTTCCTGTCCAGTTCCCTTTTAACACTATCTCTCTCTCTCTCCCCGGTCTAGTTAAGGAATAGAAACAGGGGGATAGGTAAAACCTAGGCCCTGAATCCACTCGTAAGGGAGATCGCGTTGTTATATGCATAACTGAACGATCTCCGCTGTAACCCGAGCCCGCCGGGGCGGGAGGATCGATAATGTATGGAGGACTGAGGATAGGAAAGGCAAAATTCTCCTTCCAGTCCCCTTTCCCTTTTAATGCTATCTCTCTTACCACCGGGTCCAGCTAAGGGATAGAAACAGGGTAATAGGTAAAACCTAGGCCTGGATCTGATCGTAAAGGAATCGTGTTTGTTATATGCATAACTAACGATGTCCGCTGGGACCCGGATCCACCGAGGCGGACGGATAGAGGACGTAGGGAAGTAGGGATAGGAAGGCGAGAAGAGAGTACGTGGCTAATACCATCCTAATGAGGGCTCGTCTGGGTAGGTACCATCGTACTACTCCTACTACGTAAGGCGAGGAGTACCCCTTCCGACTATAACCACTCCCTCTGCAAGAGGGGATAGGACTCGGATATCTACGTGAAGTAGCGTGAGCGAGTTATGTCATCCCGTGAAGGTGAATGGGGGGAGGGAGGGCATCTAGAGGGGTGGCTCACATGCGATCAATTGGGACACTACGACCGGCCTCGCGGTCATAAGTGGATCCAATCGATCACAGGGGCTGACGGTCTATAGACCGACTACACACTGATTACAATAATACAATAATTTATATGATAATAAACGCTATACAATAGCCCTGGCGCGAGAGGGGAAAGGATAAAGAGGATAAGGATATAATTCTCTTTAAAGAGCGGCTTAGCTTAACCTTCTCTCGATCAGAACGATCTGATCAGGACAGCAGGGTGGCTCTGAGTGGATAACCTAACCTTCCAGACGTGATTTCAATCACGATCTGGCGAGGTAGGACAGGGGGGCTCATGGAACAGAATAAGGTCCCTAAGGGCCTTACACTCCTCCCTCAATGGTTCCTTGGTAAGGTGAAGGAGGTATCCTCCTTGAGCAAACCGGTGGAACGTAAGGGGAGGAGGGGAGGGAGATAGGCTGAACTCCCGATCCGACGAATCGAAGGGGAGAAGCCTCTCCAGATGGAAGGAAACCCATCTGGCCTATTTCCCAAACCAGGGAGGAGTCTCCTTGGTTTGTGTAAGTACTGTAGGTCCAAATCATCCTCGCGCCAGGATAACTATTATAAAACGTCAGGATATCTACAAATTTTATTAAATCTTGAGTGAGTGCAAAATCAACAGCAACACGACTACAATTAGCATAGGTGACCAATTGGAAGTCGTCATAAAGATACGGGTAGCGATGTATGTAATGGCTGACTCGGGAGCGATGCAAGCTAGGCTCCGTTTATGTAACATAAAACTAAAACATACTCATGATTAATTTCGCTACTCTTACAAACATAAATTGATAATTGCAGTCAACTGAGATATCAAAGATTCCTGGCGTTTATAGCATCTCATTTTATTGCAAAATAATGTCATTACAGTCAAAGACACAAGTGTACATGACAGTGCTATTTAAAGGAATGGCTATCGAGGTGCTAGTAGTAGCGGTATTGGGCGGTAGATGGCGCTGGTATGGTGCCTAGTTTGAAAGGGAAGATTGACAAAGGAAGAGACTAAATGGCAGAAGACCTCTGATAGTGGTTTTAACACGCCCCAGTTACTATACCGACACCCTATAAGGGTGAGCGAGCTGGGTATATTACTAGCATTCCATGCAACTTTTTTCTCTGGTATATTTAGCAATATTTATATCTTAGAAATGGTGCTATAAGGAGCATTTCACAGAGCGACACAGGTTTAGCCCAGAAATGAGTGCTATAAGGAACATTTCACTGGGTGACACAGGTCGAGCCCAGAAAATGCCATATCTCCATGTTGTATTATAAGCCTTCTCTAGATCAAAGAACACAGTGATGTGATACTGCTTGTCAGCAAAAGCTTCACATATTGAAGATTCCATTCGTACCAATACATCAGTTGTGGAGTGCATACTCCGAAAACCACACTGAGCAGGCGACAGATATTTACCTCTTTCCAAGTACCACATCAATCATGTGTTCACCATTTTTTCCATGATCTTACATAAACAAGATGTCAATACAATTGGGTGGGCGATAATTTTCTGTCTTGAATGGATCTTTTCCAGGTTTCACAAATGGCAGTAATTTTAACTTCTCCCAAAGCTTGGGGAAGATATGTTCTTGGTAAATTCTGTTAATAAGGCTTAATATGAAAAGTCTGGTATTTTCAGGAGTATGCTTAATTATTGAATATATCATCCAGGGGGGGGGTCAAGGAGCTGATTCATTACATTTGATTCAAATTCTTTAATAGTAAAAGGAGCATTGTATTGCTCATGTCTTAAGGTATTAAAATCAATTTCGACCTGTTCCATTATCCGTCTTTGAGCTGAAAAGGGTCTATCATCATTTTTCTTCGCAACATTAGCAAAATGATTAGCAAACTCATTTGCCACTAACTGGTAAATCTATCATTTATAACTCCAATTAAAGTCAATAAGACAGTCATCACTACATATAGATAAATCAATTGCTGATAACGTGCCTGTTTGAACATGAAAATGTGTAGACTCCCCAGAGCTGAGAATACCCACATTTTCATCTTCTATGATGGAACCTTAGTCTTCCTCTTTGATTGGTGACGATGTCACCCCAAAGAGGGTTTCTGCTATTCATATCTCCCAAAATAACAAAAGTACTTGGTAACTGTTGAATAAGAGATTTAAACTCATTGATTGGGAAGACTTCGTTAGGTGGTAGATAGAGAGAGCATACTGTATATTTTCTTTGCAAATGGATCTGCACACCTATCACTTACAATGCTAATTGGATATTAATAGGATTTTGTGGGGTGTCATTTCGAACAAACAAAACGACACCACCATGGCTTCCATTATTTAAAATATAGGTGGAGTGATAGGATGTATACTCTTGTGGGCTGGGGCACATATTATTACCAATCATGGTCTCCTGCAAAGCTATACAAACAGGAGACACCACCGACATGAGCAGCCTTAGTGTGATGGTTATTGCTTCATAGCAAAGGAAGTTAAAGGAAAGGAAAACGCATTTTCAAGAAGTTCGGCAGCAAGGAGGCTTTCGCGCCCGTGTTGGAGGCGCCTGTTCTGGAATCGTCGGGCGTTTTGTGGAGCGCAACACGCGCCAATGGTTAGGGAGAAATGCCGCGATTTCTGATGCAACCCCTCATCTAGATTCTTCTAAGAACTTCCGGAAATCTCGCGAGTCTGTGACGCTTGCCGTAGGCTCCGCCCCCAGAGTGCCGTATAAATACGACGGAACCAGAGGAGGAGATATAGAGAGATTGTAAAAGAGATACTCCAGTTAGTCAGAGAGAGATCAGCAGCAGAGATCGTCAGAGAGAGAGACTAGAGACGAAGGAACCGACGAAGTATCAGTAAATTAATTGCTCGAGAGTTGGTTGGATACTGGCCTAGTCGTCTTCAGGAGTGGACGAATTATCTCGTGTTATCTCAACGTCGAGCAGACTTCAGAGAAGAAAAGGTCTCGCTAGAGGTTTTGGTGAGTTCCTGCCTTATAAGTAGACTATTTTCTGCAATACGGAGTCAAGAGGACGTCTGCATTCACCGTTTTCCTTTTGAGAAGCCGTCTCCTCGAATTGCCAAATTGACTAGCAAGTATTTGAATTGCCCCACTGTTCCCCCAGTTCGTGCAGTGTAAGATTCTATCTTTTTATGTAAATACGAGATACCATTCTGCATTTACCTTTGTTAGTAAGCTTGTAAATAAACTTTTGTTGTGTTAAGTGTTTTTTTCTATATTCGTATCCCCAGTTTCAACTGTTGGTGTTGAAATTTTTTTTTTTTTTTTTTAATTAATATTTCATATCGAACCTGAAGCGGACCTCTCTCAGAGGTCGTAACATTGTGTCGACCTTTGGCCAGGATATTTCAACACCGTAACATTGTGGCGACCTTGCCTAGGCTATCAACACTTTAACAGTTTGAAACAGGGAGGATATAGAAAGAATCAGAATAAATGAGATGGTGAAAGAGTTTATTGAGTCGGGTAAGCTCCTAGGTCTAGAGGGGAATGATCTCCGTGAGTATGTTGAGAAGAAAGAAAGAGAAAAGTATGAGAAAGATGCAAAGAGCGGCTGGAGGAGAAGTAATGAAAAATGCAGCCAAGAGAAAGAGAGAGAAGCAATGATAATGCAGCAAGAGAAAGAGAGAGAAGCAATGAAAATGCAGCAAGAGAGAGAAGCAATGAAAATGCAGCAAGAGAGAGAAATGTTGGTAATGTAGCAGGAAAAGAGAGAGAAAGAACGTATGCATGAGTTGGAAATCGCTCGGTTAAGGGAAAGTACTCGTAACAGTCGTTCAGGCGAGAACGAAAAACGGAGCTGATACGTTAGGTATGAGTACAGTGCTAAAGTTAGTACCAAGTTTGATGTGGAAGATGTTACGACATATTTATTTTCATGTACTTTGAGAAGTTAATGGAACGAGTAGGTTCTCCTAAAGATACGTGGACTTTATATTTGTAGTCAGTTTTGTTGAGTGGTAGGGCACTTACTGTGTATAGTTGCATGTCTAAGGAGGAATGTGATAATTACGATATCGTGAACGAAACTGTTTTTTTTAGCGCGTATAGGTTAGTATACCGGAGGCGTACAATAAGAAATTTAGAAGTTTGAGAAAGGATGAAAATATTACGTATGTAGAATACGGTAAGAAGTTAGAAAGGCTGTTTTTTGATTGGTTAAGTTATGCTAAAGTTGATAATTTTGATAGTTTGAAGAACTTAGTGTTGTTAGAAAACTTCAAAGATAACGTATCCCCTGAGATTCAAAACTTTATATGAGGATAGGCGAGAAGTGTCTTTTGCAGGAGCAACTAGGCTAGCTGACGAATATAGTCTACTCATAATTTGAGTGTTAGTAAGAAACGAAATGATCCTTCGTCTGGTAGAATACAAAGCAGTAAAAAAAAAGGTTTTTCAGTCCTAGTAATAGCAATGCGAGTAAAAGTGACTATTTCCTGTTATACATGCGGAAAACCTGGTCATACGTCAAGGTTTGTAAGAGTAAAATGGCATCTAGTGGCTCAGAATTAACTTGTTTCCAATGTAATGGGAAAGGGCATTTAGCAAGGAATTGTGCATTAGAAAGGAAGGACGGTAAGAAACCAGTCTCTAGTTAACCTTTCATCAAGTGTGATGAGAGAAACTAGGAAAGTTTTGGTGAATTTCTGTCAGAAGGCGTAGTTTCCTCCTCTTGGAGGAGTAGATTCGAGAGAAGTAGTCTTGCTTCAAGACACAGGCGCTGCTGTCTCACTGATTCGAAGAGTGTGTGTGCCGAACAGGGCAGAAATCAATATGGAAGAGAAAGTTATGTTAGGTGGATTTCCTAACACTTGTGTTCTTGTCCTTGTGAAGTTGAAAAAAAATTGAATTTAGAAAGTTCAGGTAGTGTCAGGAGAAGTAAAACTTGCAGTTGTGGACAGTTTGCCCGTCGAAGGCGTTGACATTATTGTCGGTAGGTAACGAATTAGCTTTATCCAAGAATGTGAATCCTGTTGTGAGGAATATTCCAGTGCCTGAAATGGTAGTAACTAGGTCGGGTTTGGATACAGACATAGACTGTTCGTGGATTCGAACATGAGTAAGTTCGTGGATTCGAACGAAAGTAAGTTCGTGGATTCGAACGAAAGTAAGTTCGTGGATTCGAACATGAGTAAGTTCGTGGATTCGAACGAGTGTGAGTTCGTGGATTCGAACGAGAGTAAGTTCATGGATTCGAATGAGTGTGATAGAGGTAGCGAGGTTGATCTTGGCATGAGTGTGGCTGAGACCGGACTCTATCAATGTTGACAGTGATAGCCAAGGGGAAGGCGTAGCTGTCGAGAGTAACTTAGTAAATGTACCAGTATCTAGTACTAGTTACGGTGATGAATTAGGCTCTAACATTTTGGATAAGGATGAGCTAGTCAAGTTGCAGAGAGAGGATGAGACACTAACCCGAATTTTTGAATGTGACCTGGATGATGATCTCGATGGTGTGTGTAAGGAAACTTTTTGTGTAAAGGAAGAAGTTTTGTGTCATGTTCGTCCTAAGTCAGGTAGTGAAGGGGGAATCACACAAAAATTAGTAGTTCCTAGGAAGTCTCGTGCACTAGATTTGAAGTTAGCACACGATGAGCAAGGACATTTGGGAGTAAATAAAACTTTCAAGTGTATTAGTAGGGCGTACTTTAGGCCAAAGATGAAAAATGACGTGAAGAGGTATGCTTTAATCTATCTTGAATATCAAATTGCCGGGAAACTGATTCAAGTAATTCCCAGAGTTCAGTTGCGTAATATTCCTTCAGTAGGCGAATCTTTTGAGAATGTTTTTATAAATATGTTCATACCTTTGTCTAGAGGTAAGGGTAGAGAAGATTGCGTAACTAATCTTGAGTATAATAAAAGTTGGCAGCTATCGGAGAAGAACGGAAGCGCTTGGCACTTAGCGAAAGAAACCGCAAGAGGAAGTCAAGGGGAAAAAAAAGAGAGAAGTTTGTGCGTTAAGAGATAAAGTTTTAGTACTAGTCTCGAGAGAAAGTCCCTTTTTACCTTATAAGTTTGAAGGTTCCTTTTTTCAGGTGTTACAGGAGAGGGGAAATATATATCATAGAATTGATTGGGGTGGGTAAGAGTAGAGCAAAGGCAATGAATGTAAATTTTCTTCAGAATTATAAACGCCCCGTGCCGTGGCCTCTGCCCGTGTAACAGTCTTATTACTGAGTGAGTTTAGTTTTGAGAAAAACACAAGAGGTGTTTTAGTATTTATAAGTTTTAATCAGAGTTCAGAAAACGGAAATAGT
The DNA here is from genome assembly GCF_015104395.2 of Macrobrachium nipponense. NCBI lineage: Eukaryota > Metazoa > Arthropoda > Malacostraca > Decapoda > Palaemonidae > Macrobrachium > Macrobrachium nipponense. The sequence continues at coordinate 91,498,312 of NC_087202.1, read as the reverse complement.
AAGAGAAGGATAATGTTATAGCAGATAGCCTCTCTAGTTTTTTCAGAATGAGTAGCCTAATAACCGTTTTCTGTTATAGCACGAGTGAGTGTGTGTGGAGAAGCGTGCGTGTTTGACTGGGTTAAAGCTTTATGCAGAATTGTTCCCTGCTGTTCAATTCTTGTTCCTCTTTAGAAAAAAAATAAAATCAATTGATTTCATTTTTTTTCTCTTTTGGGGGGGCGTGTGGATGGTTATTGCTTCATAGCAAAGAAAGATAAAGGAAAGGAAAATGATATTGTTATGTTACAATAAAGTTTCATACATACTTACCTGGCAGATATATACATAGCTAAGACTCCGTCGTCCCCGACAGAAATTCAAATTTCGCGCCACTCGCTACAGGTAGGTCAGGTGATCTACCGGCCTGCCCTGGGTGGCAGGACTAGGAACCATCCCCGTTTTCTATCATATTTTCTCTCTTCCACCTGTCTCCTGCGGGGAGGCTGGGTGGGCCTTTAATTGTATATATCTGCCAGGTAAGTATGTATGAAACTTTATTGTAACATAACAATATCATTTTCATACAATCAACTTACCTGTCAGATATATACATAGCTGATTGGCACCCTTCGGTGGAGGGTAAGAGACAGCTACTATATGGAATAGACAGGTAAACAACATATGTTGTAGGTATAAATAAAACCTTGGTTCCTACCTGATAGGTGGTAGACTTGGTGGGTGTTTGCCCAGTAGTCTGCATCACCTCAAGAAACTTTTAGCGAGATATGTGATCTATGGCCAAGAGTTCTTGTGGGTCTGCCGATGGGGTCTTACCCACTTACTCAGCAGAGCCTAAAAGGACTTTGTCAATGGGTGCTGATCCACTTATATGACAATACACCTTATGAAGGAGCACACAACCAATCCCGACCACCTGATCCTAACCATGAGTTAGAACTAAGGATTGTTACGAGTTATCCCCGAACTCGTCACAACAACCGTAACTCAAAAACCACTACGCACACATACATAATTTTCAAAAAAAAAAAAAATTATACTCAACTAATTGGATATGACGAGAATTCTCTTATGAACAACATAGACGGCCGCCCGTGCGAGCCTGAATCCTCCATTGTTCGAAGAGATTCTCGACCATATCCAAACAGAAGAACAGTATATCATTTTAAGGATTGGTGTCGGCTCCCGTACCCAGAATCGTATCTGCCGATACGATAGGGACCTAGAGAAAAGCACTTCTCATACGTCACACGCACGTCTTTCAAGTAATGAGATGCAAATACCGAGTTGCATCTCCAATATGTCGTATCTAAATATGTTTTAAGCGACATATTCTTATAAAACGAGAGAGACGTCGCAACCGCTCGTACTTCATGAGCTTTTACCCTCAGAAGTTGTAATTGTTCGTCCGGACAGACCTTGTGAGCGTCCGTAATGACGTTTCTTACAAAGAACGCTAGAGCGTTCTTTGACATCAGTCTTGTGGGGTCTTTTACCCGCGCACCAAAGACCTTGTCTAGAGCCTCCCAACTGACGCTTCCTCTGAAGATAGAACTTCAGAGCTCTAACAGGGCATAGAGACCTCTCTGCTTCTCTGCCTACGAGACTAGACATTCCTTTGATTTCGAATGACCTAGGCCAGGGATTCGTGGGATTCTCGTTTTTCGCTAAAAACAGAGTCTTAAACGAGCAAATCGCCGAGTCTTCCCTTGAATCCTACTTTATCCTGCAGAGCTTGTAACTCACTAATTCTTTTTGCCGTCGCTAACGATAAAAGAAATAGGCATTTTCTAGTTAACGTCTCTAAATGAGGCCTGATGTGGAGGCTCAAATCTATCCGAAAGACAGATATTTGAGGACTACGTCCAAGTTTCCAGTTCGGAGGTACTGGTTCCTTAGACTTTGACGTCTCAAAAGATCTTATGAGATCGTGGAGATCTTTGTTATTTGCCAGATCTAAACCTCTGTTCCTGAATACAGCCGAGAGCATACTCCTGTATCCCTTTATTGTGGATACGGCTAGATGCGATTTTACTCTCAGGAATAGCAAGAAATCAGCAATTTCCGCTATAGAGGTAGAGGAGGAGGAAAAACTTCTTGGCTCTACACCACCTTCTAAAGACCTCCCACTTCGACTGGTATACTTTCGAAGTGGAGGTTCTGCGAGCTCTCGCGATCGCGCTTGCCACTTCGCGAGAAAAGCCTCTCGCTCTGACAAGTCTTTCGATAGTCGAAAGGCAGTCAGAGCGAGAGCGGGGAGGTTTTGATGGTACCTCTTGAAGTGTGGTTGTTTGAGAAGATCCGTCCTTCCTGGTAGGGATCTTGGAAAGTCTACGATCCACTCTACCACCTCCTCCGTGAACCATTCCTGGGCCGGCCAAAAGGGGCCTATTAAAGTCATCCTCTCTCTTTTGACGCCACAAACTTTTTCAATACTAACCCCAGGATTTTGAATGGGGGAAAAGCGTTACACGTCCACTCGAGACCAGTTTAGCAGGAAGGCGTCTACCATAATTGCTCTTGGGTCTTCCACGACCGAGCAAAAACACTGGGAGCCTTTTTGAAATGTATGTTGCGAATAGATCCCACATGAGGAGTTCCCCACAGAGACCAGAGATCTCGACATACTTCCTCGTGCAGAGTCCATTCTTGTATGAAGGACCTGGTTCCTCCTGCTGAGCCTGTCCGCCCTCACATTCCTTACTCCCTGTACGAAACCTTGTCAGCAGGGAGATGTTCCTGTGAGACGTCCAAAGTAATAGGTCCCTCGTGAGTTCGTAAAGGAACGAGGAGTGTCCCTCCCTCCCGTTTCCGAATGTAGGCAAGTGCGGTGGTGTTGTCCACGTTTACTTGTACTACCTTGTCTCTCACCAGAGGTTCTAGGCTCTTCAAAGCCAGGTGTACGGCGAAGAGCTCTTTGCAATTTATGTGCCAGGACACCTGTGCTGGTTCCCAGGTGCCTGACACTTCCTCCGAGCCTAATGTCGCTCCCCAACCCGTCTCCGACGCGTCGGAGAACAACACTAGGTCTGGGTTCTGTGATCTAGAGAGATCCCTTTGTTCTCTTCCAGAGGCCGCAACCACCACTGTAGGTGTGCCTTTACCTCCACTGGAATGGGAAAAACGTCCGACAGTTGTCCGTTTTTCCAGCTCCAAGACTTCTTGAGGAAGAATTGAAGTGGACGGATATGAAGTCTTCCGAGAGGGAAGAATTGTCCCAGCGAGGAAAGCGTCCCCAGAAGGCTCAACCATCCCCTCGCTGACGTTTGCTGTTTCTCTAAGAAGAGAGAGATTATCCTCAAACCTTTTGCGGTTCTCTCTTGCGAAGGAAAAACTCGAAAACCCGAGAATCCATCCGAATCTCCAGATAGACTAGGTCTTGTCTGGGGGTCATCTGAGACTTCTCGAGGTTCACAAGCAATCCCAACGCCTTGGTGTCAAATCCAGAGTTAACTTTAGGTACTCCAAACACTGTCTCTCCGATCTGGCCTGATGAGCCAGTCGTCTAGGTACATCGAGACATTCACTCCTTTGAGAGAAGAAATCTCGCCACATTCCTCATCAGGCTTGTGAAGACCTGAGGAGCTGTGGACAGGCCGAAACACAAGGCTCTGAACTGAAAGATCCTTCCCCCCGTCATGAAACGGAGGTACTTCTTCGATGAAGGGTGGATCGGGACGTGAAAGTAGGCGTCTTGGAGATCTAGAGACACCATCCAATCTCCTTGTCGTAATGACGCTAGGACTGAAGCAGAAGTCTCCATGGAGAACTTCTCCTTCTGAAACAAATTTGTTTCAGAGCGCTGACGTCTAGTACTGGTCTCCAGCCTCCCGAGGCTTTCGCCACTAGAAAAAGGCGATTGTAAAACCCAGGGAGTTTTGATCCAGTACTAGTTCTACTGCACTCTTGTCCCACATTTGTTCCACCATCGATCGAAAAGAGTATCCCTCAGCACAGGATCCTTGTATTGGCTGACAGTTCCCTTGGTATTGACGTTAGGGGCGGAGTATTCAGGAAAGGGATTACGATATCCCTTCCTTATGATCTTTAGTGAAGACGCGTCTGCGTCTATCAGTGTCCAGGCTTCCACGAATTCCAGGAGCCTGGCACCTACTGGTGTTTGGTTGGAGGAGAAATGTTTCATTTGCCCTTTTTAAAGGGACGAAAGGCGGACCTACCTCTTCTCTCTGGAGCCTTCCTTCTTGCGGGAGGTCTGGAGATCGGACCACCTCGAAAGGGCTGCCTAGAAGTGCTAGGTTCTTTCTTGTCCGACACTAAAGCAGGTTTCTTCTTCCTAGCTGACAGCGTCAGAAGATCCTGTGTCGCCTTCTCAGTTAAAGGAGGTTGAGCTGCACGGTTCACCTTCACTAACTTAGAAGGAAACAAATAGTCCGAAAGAGGTGCATATAGCAGAGCTGCCCTCTGCGCATGCGAGACTGCCTTTGTTAAGAAGGCGCCATACACTGTCCTTTTCTTCAAAAGACCTGCTCCAAATAATGCGAGACTTCCAAAGAATCCATCCTGTACTGCTTTGTCGATGCACGACAAAATGCATAAACAGGGCTTCAGGTTCGATTCCCTGCGAATCGTGAGCTTCTTGGACATCACCCCAAGGGACCAATCTAAGAAGTTGAATACTTCCAATACATGGAAAAGTCCCTTGAGGAGATGATCCAGTTCCGAAATACTCCAAGTAATGCGGGCAGAATTAAGACATTAGGACGCCTTGAAGCGTCAACTAACGTCGAAAGGAAAAAAGTTCTGGCCAGTCAGTAGGGGGGGTAAAAAGGGGGGAAGAGCGATTTTACCCAATTTTTATCCTCCCCCGTCTTGTACCATATGCCTCTTTTCCCAGCTAACCTTGCTGGAGGCATGCAAAATACTGTCCTGGTTAAGTCTTTCTTTTCGACTTCATCCAGGCGTCTAAGGCGTGTAAAGCCCGCTTCATCGAGATTGGGGGCTCATCTTCAGAAATGACGAAGTCTTCTTCGCCTTCGCACTCGAAAAGAGCGAGCGCGGAGAAGGAGGAGCAGCCGGAGTCAACTCGTCTCCGTATTCCTCCAGAAGCATGGTAGTCAACACCTTATAGTTGGACAAGCCCTCTCTTCCAAGATCGTCATCATCCGAGTTTCGTTCGAACTCGTGATAATCCTGAGTTTCTGTTCTCCTTTCAGAACTTTCCTCTTCTGGGGGAGACAAACTCCTGATCGGAGAGGGGCTAAGGGAATGAAAGTCTTTCCTTTTTCCCGTTCTGATCGACTTGGAAGGAGTCACAACCTGCGGCTTCTCTCGCGCTTTGGAAGACGTCATGTATGACGCTTCCCGCTCTCCGAGCGTCATGTATGACGTCTCTTGTTGACGTTTAGATGACGCTTCGCGTCTGGAAGACGCTTCGCTTTCTAAGGGCTTCCTACTCGGCGTCACAATCTTGGACGGAGCGTCACGTCTAAGATCCTCTTGATTTGACGCTTCACTTCTAAAAGACGTCTTCCGAGCAGGTGCGAGAGGACGAGACTTCTTAATAGGAAGCGTCACGTCCTTCCGACGGGGCGCTAAAACTCCCACAAGAGATGACAGTTGTTCTTGCACCGCCATAATGATCTTCCTTGACGCTTCTCCTACGTCTAGTGCCTGACGCCTTTCGTCATCACTCGGGGAAGAAGCATGATGGGGTACTTCCTCATAAGCGTCAGGTGGACGTTTTGACGCACCTTCGCCTTCTTAATAGCAGACGGGGCGTCATCCGAGAAGCGCTCCGGCTAGAATCAATGTTCTTGCTTCATATGACGCTTCAGCGGTCTCGATAAGTTCGACTCCTTCCACCCTCGTTTAGGTGAGGGAGAGGGAGAGGACGAGAAAAAAAACAAACTCGCGAAAGGACGCTTTTCCTGTAGCGCCCTTGAGCTGGCTGCCATGAAGCAAAGCTAGCTGAAGGGACGTCTGACCGTTGGGGATTTCCCCCAGACCTCCTTAAGGCTTTCGACTTTCTTCTCCTCTGTGCATGTGAGCTTGGAAGAGGTCTAGGCCTGGGAGCGCCGCAGGGACGATCAAACGCCCCTCCACACACTGATAGGGTTCACTTCACTAAAAATTTTTCACTATCACTAGCCTTACCTTTCGAGTCCGCCATCTTGGACTTCATGTCTCGAATCGTCGCTTTCAGATTGGCGATTTTCCGATGCCGAATCCGAAAAGACACTCTGAGAATGAGATTTATAGGGAGAATCTACAGTAGTAGGTTAGAATTATATTGAAAGGCTCAATAGGCCTTGAATTCACACCTTTCAGTCTTCTAACTCTATCCCTCTCTAACTTCTTCAAATAAGAAGTCAAAGTCTTCCATTCTTCTGCATTCAAACTCTCGCATTCCTTACAAGTGTTAATAGCAGAACACTGCACCCCCCATACATTTACGGCATACAGTGTGAGGATCAACCGAAGCTTTCGGTATCCTCACCCTGCAGCCTACATTCACACACATTCTCACACTCACATTAGAACAGACATACCGAGAAAAATCCAAAAGAGTTATTCCAAAAACAGTCCACAGTAGCGAATGCCAAAACACGATCCAAATACGTCACCAAAAGTCGAAAAACGTGATCAAATGTTGAAAAAAGAATCCAAGTCAGGAGGTAATAACAACAATGTTGATTACCACCGGCGACAGAGAAAATATGATAGAAAACGGGGATGGTTTCCTAGTCCTGCCACCCAGGGCAGGCCGGTAGATCACCTGACCTACCTGTAGCGAGTGGCGCGAAAAAAAAAAAAAAAAATTTGGAATTTCTGTCGGGGACGACGGAGTCTTAGCTATGTATATATCTGACAGGTAAGTTGATTGTATGAAAATGCATTTTCGAGAAGTTCGGCAGCAAGGAGGCTTTCGCACCCGTGTTGGAGGCGCCTGTTCTGGAATCGTCGGGCGTTTTGTGGAGCGCAACACGCGCCAATGTGTCGGGAGAAATGCCGCGATTTCTGATGCAACACCTCGTCTAGATTCTTCTAAGAACTTCTGGATATCTTGCGAGTCTGTGACGCTCGCCGTAGGCTCCGCCCCCAGAGTGCCATATAAATACGACGGAGCCAGAGGAGGAGATTATTAGAGAGATCGTAAAGAAGAGAGACTCCAGTTAGTCAGAGAGAGATCAGCAGCAGAGATCGTCAGAGAGAGAAAACTAGAGACGAAGGAACCGACGAAGTATCATTAAATCAGTTGCTCGAGAGTTGCGTTGGATACTGGCCTAGTCGTCTTCAGGAGTGGACAAATTATCTCGTGCTATCTCAACGTCGAGCAGACTTCAGAGAAGAAAAGGTCCCGCTAGAGGTTTTGGTGAGTTCCTGCCTAACAAGTAAACTATTTTCTGCAATACGGAGTCAAGAGGACGTCTGCATTCACCGTTTTCCTTTTGAGAAACTGTCTCCTCGAATTGACAAATTGACTAGGAAGTATTTGAATTGCCTCACTGTTCCCCCAGTTCATGCAGTGTAAGATTCTATCTTTTTATGTAAATAGGATATACCATTCTGCATTTACCTTTGTTAGTAAGCTTGTAAATAAACCTATGTTGTGTAAGTGTTTCTTTCTATATTCGTATCCCCAGTTTCAACTGTTGGTGTTGAATTTTTTAAATTTTTTTATTAATATTTCATATCGAACCTGAAGCGGACCTCTCTCAGAGGCTGTAACATTGTGTCGACCTTTAGCCAGGATATTTCAACACCGTAACACTTAGTTCTTCCCATTTAGCTCTTAATCCCTTGGGGACAGTTTTCCACTGGGAGAAAAATTAATTAATTTCACTTCATTTAGAGGCTGGTAAATTAGAGCCTCTTTTAAGAGCTTTCAGCTTACAACCTTGCTCTTTTTTCCTGGAAGGAGACCGATTGTTTAAGGCTGCCTTCCTTTTTAGAGAGTTATCAGTCTCAGGAACAGCAGACAAAGCTGGTGTCGCCTGAGGAGGGGAGTGAGGATCAGATATTGGTGCATCCTCGAAAGCATTTACAGGTTGTACAGCCTCCAGAGAGGCAGGAGTGCCAGAAATCACTGGCTCTGCTTCCATACAAGCAAGAGTGACAGAAATCCCTGGCACTGCCTCCAAAGAGGCGGGAGTGCCAGAATCAACTGGCACTGCCTCCGAGGTGGGAGTGCCAGAATCAAATGGCACCGGCTCCAAAGAGGCAGGAGCGCCAGAAATCACTGGCACAGCCTCCGAAGAGGCATGAGCACCAGCAATCACTGGCGCCGCCTCCAAAGAGGCACGAGTACAGGTCGTCACTGGTTTATTACTTACATTGTTTTTGGTAACATTGGTATTCCTTCTTCGGTTGGCAGCAACGCTAAAAAAGATATTCCTGGCCTAATGTACTGATTCAACACTCTCTCTTTTGCCTCTCTAAATGTGACCGTTCGGTTACCCTTAATGTTTGAATTTCTTTTTCCATGATGTATACATCACAGGTAAGTGAAGTGATGGATGACTGTCTCCATAATGTATACATCTGGCTTGCTTATTACATATGCCATGCTCTGGTTCACTACATTTGACACAAGTGGCAGGCTTGCCTTGTAGTTTCAGTCTACAAGACCCCAACATAAGTCCAAATTCTTGGCAATGAAAACATCTCCTCGGTCTTGGTATATGTTGTTTGACCTTGAAACGTAACCAGGCTGCTTTCACTATATACTAGGCAATCAAGTGGAATTGAATGTAACAATAATTTGGGGAGTGGGACAAGGACTCCATTTATCATCTTCTTCATTCTTTCAATTCTTATTATTCCTTGATCTTTTAATTCTTCTACTAGCTTTTCTTCAGAGTATGTCATAAGCTGGGATGCATATATCATCCCCTTGGAGTAATTCCAAGAAGCATGTACTGCACACTACACTTTAACTCCTCCAAGGTGCGATAATGTTTTCAGTTTATCACTTTCTTTTGCCGAGGCAGATTCTACTGTCAGCTTTCCTCGCCCCTCAGAAGACATCTTAGGCTCTCGGCCACAACACTTGACAATATCCCTATATACATAAAAAATGTCAAAATTAGAGTTTCCAAATCAAAAGACATATTTATCATACGAGTTTTCAAACATTCTGGGTCCTATTTCTGATACTATATTCCTACCAAATTTCCCTTTACTCAGTACTGGAGCAAAAGGTTTCAGTGTAATTACACTGGGAGGTTTTTTTATTTTTCCAAAGGAAGGTTGCCAGCGGAGGTTCCCGCAGTCATCAACTGTGCCGATTCACTACCATCAAAGGGTCCAGGGGTACTTGAATCTTTATTCGTATCAGTCATAAAGATCAAAGTTAACAAAAATATATAATAAACCTGAAAACCTTAAAAAGATATCATCAGCCTTTCATGCAGTTTATTCTTCCACTAATGGCACAAGTGAGAACCGACTCCCAAATGTCCGCGTCCCTACCCTACCCCACAGGGGATGGCACAACATGATTAGAGTGGCCTAAGTGTAAGCCAAATCCGCTTGATAGGACTGAGAGTATTACAAGAATACAATCATCCCCACCCTAATCACATTATGGGCAAACCGGACAGAATGCAGAGAGTCCTATCCGCAAAACTAGACCCCCCTGGAATCCGTGGTCCAGCCCCGCAAAATAGTTCCGCTGATATCTCAGGTCCAAACATTATCGGGCAGTTGATGGTCCTGCCACAGTTCCCACTATTTAGCTTAAGATATAAAACCCAGTCCCAGCTATGATATCTTTTCTGCCTTAACAGGTCCAGTAAATTTCAGCAAAGGTGGAAAAAAAATTCCACATAATCCGAAATGCTAGTAAAAAATATTAAATGAAGGAGGAAGGGATGTAGTAAGAATGAAAAAAATTGACAGAAAGAAGGAAAGTTCTGACTAATTTAGTTGGATCAGCAGCTGGTCCCCAAGGACCAGTGACAAAGCAACCCCACCAGGCATCACGGCCCAGCTGCTGGTCCCGGCCCTAAGCCCCCTACCCACACCAAGGGGTCAGCATCTAGGGGGCAACCTGTACTAGCCAATCGCCCAGATACCGAAGCATCCTTACATTTAACTCTCTTACGCCGGAGCGGTAAATAAAAAATTGTCTCCCGTATGCCGGAGGGGTTTCGGAGTGAGCGCGGAAGAGGAAAAAATTTTTTTTTTCAAAAAATCACAGCGCGCTTAGTTTTCAAGATTAAGAGCTCATTTTTGGCTATTTTTTTTGTCATTGCCTGAAGTTTAGTATGCAACCATCTGAAATGAAATGCAATCATTTGGTATATAACCACATTGTAAAACGATAAAGCAACACCAGAGAAAATATATCACAAAATAATGCATGAATTCGTAACGAGCAGACGTAAACAAATATTTTTTTTAAAAATTCACCATAAATAACTAATATTGTCCTAGAGATTTCCAATTTCTTTCAAAATGAAGACAAATGATTGAATATTACTATACTGTAAGAGTATTAGCTTACAATTGCAGTTTTCGACCATATCTGACGACTTAAAAGTTGACCGAATGTCAAATTTTTTTAATATATATTTTTTTTATGCAATTATTTCAAAAATAAGAAAAGCTACAACCTTCAAATATTTTTCGTTTTATTCTACATGAAATTGCGCACATTTTCATATATAAAACTCTATGAAATGCCTAATATGAAACGGGAGCAAATATTCCGAGAATGGGACGTACGCATTTCGGAGATTTGTGGCGGAGAATCCGCACCGCGCTGGGAGGGAAGGAAAGATTTTTTTTTTAAATTCACCATAAATCTAAATATTTTGCTAGACTTCAAATTTGTTTCAAGATGAAGATAAATGACTGAATATTACTAGACTGTAAGAGTTTTTAGCTTACAATTGCGTTTTTCGACCATTTCGGTAGAGTCAAAGTTGACCGAACGTGGTTTTTTTTCTATTTATCGTGATTTATATGCAAATATTTCAAAAATGAGAAAAGCTACAACCTTCAATTATTTTTTTGTTGTATTCTACATGAAATTGCGCACATTTTCATATATAAAACTTTATGTAACGGCTAATTTAAAATGGTGCAAACATTACCACAATCGCAAGTATGATTTTTTCGGAAGTGTTACCGCGCGGACGTAAAGAAAATGTTATTTTTTTTCATAAATTCACCATAATCGAAATATTGTGCTAAAGACTTCCAATTTGTTGCAAAATGAAGGTAAATGCTTGAATATTACTAGAATATAAGCGTTTTAGCTTACAATTGCGTTTTTCGACCATTTTGGTAGTCAAAGTTGAACGAAGGTTGAAATTTTGGCAATTATCGTTATTTATATGAAAATATCTCAAAACTGATAAAAGCTACAACCATGGGTTGTTTTTAGTTGTATTGTGCATGAAATTGCGCACATTTCCATATATAAAACTTTATATAACGGCTAATTTTAAAATGGTGCAAACATTACCACAATCGCATGCATGATTTTTTCGGAAGAGTTACCGCGGCGACTAAGGAAAGTTTTTTTCATAAATTCACCATAAATCGAAATATTGTGCTAGAGACTTCCAATTAGTTGCAAAATTAAGGTAAATGATTGAATATTACTAAAATATAAGAGTTTTAGCTTACAATTGCGTTTTTCGACCATTTTGGTAGAGTCAAAGTTGACCGAAGGTTGAAATTTTGGCAATTATCGTTATTTATATGAAAATATCTCAAAACTGATAAAAGCTACAATCATGAGTATTTTATTGTTGTATTCTACATAAAAATGCGCACATTTTCATATATAATACTTCATGTAACAGCTAATTTACAATGGAACAAAAATTATGTCAAAGTGACGAAATAATTTCCGAGATGTGTCACAGATACTTTTTAGTGCGGCAAGAAAGAAATTCGCTCTTGCGCGCCTGCGTAACGATTGTAAACAAAACAACACCTTGATCTGTGAACTCCCAGCATCCCCCAAGGCGCGTGATTCAAAAGTTTTAGGCTGGTAGGCCTATAAGTATTTTTCCGCGAATTTTAAAAAAAACTTCTGTAAGTCGACATAAAATACGTCCAGTCGGCACACGAGACAAAAAATGTCGACGTAAAATACGTCCAGTCGGCGTAAGAGGGTTAACTGATGCAGAATAGCCGAAACAGGAGCCATCGCCCGAGAAAAGACCTGTGGAGGCAGTGGTGAGGCCGAAACAAAGGGTCTTGAATTGGAAAACTCCCGAGTCCGTGAAAAGCCAAAGGTAAGGTCTGTTCTTCGGATGGATGGGGATTTGCAGATAAGCATCCTGCAGATCGATGGAAATCATCCAGTCCCCCATCCTGACGGATGAAAGAACAGTCTGAACTGTCTCCATCCGGAACTTGGACTTTAGAATGAACTTGTTCAAGACCGAAAGATCTATGATGGGGCGCCAGGCACCTGAGGCCTTTAGAACTACAAACACCCTTGAGTAAAACCCGGGAGAAGGAGGAGCTCGCTCTATGGCGTCCTTCTCCAAGAGGGCCGAAAGCTCCCTCTCCAAGGCTTGACCCCTGATTGAGTGAGGGGAATAACTGCTGAACTCGAGAGGACGATTGGAAAGTGGAGGACTCGAAACAAAAGGGATCTCGTGACCTACCTTCAGGACCTCCACTACCCAAGCATCCACTGCTCTCTCCTGCCAAGCTGACCAAAGGCGAGAGAGACAAGATCCTACTTGCGGTCCTCCGGGGCGGGAGGTAATGACTCCTACTTTCGAAAATTCTTACGCAGAGACAAGGACGAAGAAGAAGAAGGTCCTCCTGGAGGTTGAGCTCTCCCTCTGCCCTTAGAGCCACGCCAAGAACCTCTCTCGCGTTTCAAAGGGTGAGCACCAGAGGAGGAAGCTGAGGCGCCAGAAACCTGAGATGTACTCTGGAAAAACGAGCCAGAAGGAGGTTGTTGGGCTGGAGCAGAAGGTACAGATCTGGCACTAAACTTACGCTTACTCCTCGAAGGAACGGGAGGAAGACCAGAGGAAAAAACTCTTGATAAGGCCCAGTGAGCTTAGGAAGAGGCATCACCATGATATTCCTTCAAAACCTCAGAAAGCACAGACATATCAAATAGGGAATCGCCAAAAAGGAGAAGAGGACAATAAACGGTTTCTCTGAATCTCCGATACAGAGGAGGGTAACTGCGACAAATACAGGTTACGCCTTAGAGAAACAAGAAAGGCCTACAGTGAAGTGGCAAGCTCATTCTGATGTACAGAAGCGATTGAAATAGACGAGCAGAATTTCTCAAAAAGAGGAGCATCGGGAGGAACAAACCTGGAATCCTTGACATACATTAAGACCTCCGAGGACCCACATATTGAAGGATTGAGCTTCTTGTAAGGAGCTCATAACAGACTCCACGGCAATAAAGTCTTCGATTGAGACCAAGACCGAAGCCTTGGAAAGCACAGGTTGACCCGAAAGTCGGACAAAATCAGGATTTGGTTTGGGGGTTCGATAGAATGAAGTATCATCTGCCACCTGATAAACTCCTCTCCGGTGTCGTAGAGAGAAGGAGAGAGGCTTCCTCTTCCCTTCCCCGATCACCTTCGAAAGTTTAGCAGCAACGTCCGCCCTCACTCTCGCGAACCTCTGAGCAAAGGGAAAACGTAAAAATTCCTGCGACCGGGAAGGACCGTCAAGAAAAATCCCTTCTGTAATACAAGGCGGAGGCTGCTTCTGCTCTTTAGGCCTCGCCTGAGGAAGAAAACTCAAAATTAAATAAAAAAAGTTTCTTGAACTTGACATCATGACCGCCGTTTAAGGAAACATCAATATCACACGAATCCATCTGTCATCAATCATCATCAAGATCGTAACTAAGAAACTTCCCCTAAAGTAAGATCTGACGACTAGCTATCTTAGGTCTAACACTAATACCCCTCCCCGCCTTCTCTCCAATAAGCATCCTTTGGCACTATTACGGGACCAACAGGGGACACATTGGATAAAGAATCGTCAGGCACCTGCCCGGACCGGATCCCTCCTAGGCCTTCGCCACGACAGGGTTCACCGATACCCATGGTGCTGTCGACAGGTACCTGACGAGGAGCTGAAAATGAATCTAAAAGTGTTAGACATTCTAGTAAAAGCTTCTTCAAAATTCTCTGACAGCTTGTTAAATTTGGCTGAGATGTCTATCTAAACTAAGCTGTAATTTTTCAAATTTCTGTTTCCAACTACTTTCCATCACCAAACACTTTGAATCAACATCAGAAACGACTTCACTATTTACCGGTTGTACAGGTGGCAAAGCATCAATTAATTCGGAATTGGAATCACACGATACCGAAACCAAAGAGCCAGAACCATGGGCGGACAAGTCAAGGAAATCATTAGATACAGGTCTAGCTACCGATTTCTTTTTCTCCTAGGTCAATCTTTGACGCTGCAAGATTCTTTGATGTTTCATATAAGTTGTTATGTCTTCGTCAGACCACAGTTTACATAAGTCGCAACGAGAAGTCATATCACAAACCTGTCCACGACAAGAGCTACAAAAGTCATGGGGTTCATACTCCCTGAAACTCATCCTTGTCCCACAAGCTGGGCAATTCCTGATGTTGCTGGCAGAAGGAAGCATCGAATTATCTAGGCTATCCATTGGGCTGTTGGACAGGTCACGTAATTCCGGGTCGCGCAAAAGTTCGTAATATAAAATAAATACCCCAATAGAAATAAAAGTTAATTCACTATTTCGTAGATGTAATACATGAGTGGTAATTAACATAAAGTCGCATTAACAATTAATGAGAGCTTTAAAGGCACAAAAAGGTTTAGGAAATTTATAGAGCGGCCGTGATGTAAACAGCACCGGCGCTCATGAACAACCGATTTTCAAGGGAAGGTTTTGTAACTGTCAACGGCAGTGTTGCCAACTGGCGGACAGAATAGGAGGTAACAGGGTTGCCAATGTGGTAAATTTTGGTGCGGTTTTTGGGGATTTAGGGCTAGATATAAATTATATTAAGGTAATGTTTATTAATACCTCTCTAGTGACAGAGTCCTCCTCTTGATCATAGCATGAAACAACGTCTCTGATGGCTTAGTGAGAGGAAGAGATGTCATAAGCAAATGAGATGACATCATAACAACGGAAGGAAGAGACGCCACTGCTGCTGATGTCATAGGCTGACAGGATGCTGGGAGTGACGTCATGACATCTTGAATGGCAGCACTGGTCGATGGCCTCACTGGCAGTAATAAAGGTGACCCAGTAAGTGTCGACGTTGATACTGGCGTCCCACTAGAAGGCAGCACATGAGAACCAAAGTAATGTAGTCCTGGAGGTGGGGGAACTGCCAATGGGGCTGATGGGGTGGGGATGGGGGGGGGAGGCAAGAAATGCTAGGCCATCCAAGGAGAGGAAACCCTGTAAAGACGGGCTACATTAAACATACTCTCATCCTGTGCAACTCCCGATACTTCCGATGAACGATGGAAAAAAAGGCAGGAGACAGCAGTACAACTGAAGCAGGGGGGACGCTTCTGGAGGAGGGAGATGCTGAAACATTCAAACAAGGAGGCAAAAAACCCTCCCATAAAGGACAAGTAGAAACTCTACGATGCTCCCTCTTCTTGTAAAAGGCCCCCACTGCAAGTTAGACCAGAAACTACATTCCGGGCAAGGATTAGTACGTAATGGTACAAAAATTAGATTGGCACCTACTGCATGTCGTATGGGAATCTGTAATAGAAGCGGCCAAAACCCTGGAGCACGCAAAAACTCGAATGCCTGGACACAAACGTTGACGAGGCCTTGCAGAATTGGAGAGCTCCATGATACAACAAAGCACACACACAAACACACTGAAACAAAAAAGTAATCACAGGCAAAAAAAGCAACTGGCTTGGGAGGAGAGCAAAAGTGACAAAAAGAAATCACAGGCAAACAAAGCAATTGGTTTGGGAGGAGAGCAAAAGCAACTACTCTCCAAGGTGGTCAAAGAAAGACTGGCACACACAAGGTTATATGCCTAGTCAGTGACAAGCTTCCACCTCCTTGCCATATGCCACAGATTTCTTGCTTTATAGCCTTTGATTGTTTTTAACAAGTTTCCAGCTGGCGCAAGAAGATTATCCTATTAAGACCAAGGGTTTGTTCCGTGAATGAACAATGAATTCTTTTAAAAATGATATTGTTATGATACAATAAAGTTTCATACATACTTACCTGGCAGATATATACATAGCTAAGACTCCGTCGTCCCCGACAGAAATTCAAATTTCGCGGCACACGCTGCAGGTAGGTCAGGTGATCTACCGTCCTGCCCTGGGTGGCAGGATTAGGAACCATTCCCGTTTTCTATTCATATTTTCTCTCTTTCACCTGTCTCCTGCGGGGAGGCTGGGTGGGCCATTAATCGTATATATCTGCCAAGTAAGTATGTATGAAACTTTATTGTATCATAACAATATCATTTTCATACAATCAACTTACCTGTCAGATATATACATAGCTGATTGACACCCTTTGGTGGAGGGTAAGAGACAGCTAACATGGAATAGACAGGTAAACAACATATGTTGTAGGTATAAATAAACCTTGGTTCCTATATCTGATAGGTGGTAGACTTCATATGGCTGTTGCCTGGCTGTTGCCTGGCTGTTTCCAAAAGGAGTCTGCATCACCTCAAGAAACTTTAGTGAGATATGTGATCTGTGGGCCAAGAGTTCTGTGGGTCTTTGCCGATGGGGTTTTCTTATCCACTTACTCGGCAGAGCCTAAAAAGTACTTGCCAATGGGTGCTAATCCACTTATATGGGGACAATACAAACTATTTGGCCTATTGGCCATAACTAAGGAGCGCAACACCGATCCCGATCACCTGATCCTAACACAAGGGTTCGCGCTCAAATTGAAAAGAGTTATCCCCACACTCCTTTCAAAAACCCCAATAATTTCACTAAGTTAAATAACTTTAACTCAAAAGTTAAGGATCAGTGTCGGCTCATCCCAGTAACGTATCCGCAGAAACGTATAAACCAAAAGAGAAGGATCTCTCGTAGGTTAACTTGACATCCTTTGTGTAATGAGAAGTCAACACAGAGTTGCCTCTACCGTACAACACAGGTAATATGTCTTATATGACATATTGTTATGTAAAGAACAAGAATTTGCAAAAGCGCGCACTTCCTGCGCTTTTAATTCTCAGCTGTTTGAAGGAATCAAGTCACTTATGAAGTGCTTAGGAGATCTCCATGTTTCAAAGAAGACCAGGGCTTTCTTGAAATGGATCTCTCCTGTCTGAAGCCTGAAGCCTGGCAGGAACCTCGCGCCTGGCTGGTGCTTCGCTCTTGGTTGGAGCCTAGCGCTTGTCTGGAACCTTTCGCTTGACTGGCGCCTCACAGCTGGTTGACGCCTCGCGCCTTAGCTGGAGATTCACGCCTGTCTGGCGCCACGCGCCTGGCTGACGCCTCGCGTCTGGCTGGCACCTCGCGCCTGGCTGGCACCTAGCGCCTGGCTTGAGCTTTGCACCTAGCTGGCGCCTCGCGCCTGGCTGGTGCCTTGCACCTGTTGGCGTTTCGAGTTTGCCTGATGTCTGGCTGACTCCTCGCTCCTGGTTCCAGGTTGGCTCTTTTTTAGCATCTGGAGCCTGGCTGGATCCTTCCCACTTGCTTGAGCTTCTAGCTTGGTAGAGTCTCGAGGTTGCCTGGCGATGTACACACTCGGACATTCTTATCTGGTCAATTTGTTTCGCCTCTAGCGCATATGCGCCAGGTTGGAGGCCCGCTCTGTCTCTTCATCAGACAATGACATTACGGCACTTGGCGTCTGGCTTGCGCTACATTGTCTGAAAGCCCTGAAGAACCACAATGGTTCATCAGGAGACAGGAGAAGAACGGAAGAAATTCTTCCACTCTGAGCTTTCGGCCTGTCCGGCAATGGGAGGTGATTGTATCCAGTTACATCTAGTAGACGATAGGAATCTAACAGTGCGAGAGATAAGAGTCTTTATCCGATGAGGATCCTTCATGATTACTTCCTTTGCTAACGAGATCTCTTCAGAAATGATGATGAGGTTTCTCGTTGCCGAATCTTCCCTATCCTTGCCCTAAGGGGAAAAAAAAGGGGGGGGGAAGGGAAGGAGCCTGGAAGCCGAAGGTAACTCCGAGCTGAAATTGGGCGGACCCCTGATTTCTAGCTCTAATGTATCACTCTGAATGTCTTCTGGGATCTATTTCGAGTCCTCCTTGTATTCAAAAGACTCTGTAGGCAAAATGTTTTAACCATTTCTTCTTTCGTAGAAGAAAACATAAGTACCCTGTCTGGACAACGAAACTTCTCTCTGAAATCGTTGAGTCAGGAATAGAGGGTTCAATTTCTTCTAACAGACATATGCTGATAAAAAATCGTTGCCAAGTCTCCACTGAATAAGGTGCGAGATTCCAATGCTCAAAAACTTCAATATTTTCTTGCCAGTTTAGGGCCAAGAGAAAACCAAGAATTCTCTCCTAAAATTTTCCAAGAAATTTTTATGAGCAGCAGTCCCATCTTGTCAGAAGACGGAATCTGAGGCCCAAAATAGGATCCCATTCTAAGTATAAGATCTCCTACCTTTATCGTATAGAGGTATTGTATAAGATCGTGAAGATCTTAATTCTCTACTATCTCTAATACTTTTAGTCGAGACAGAGTATATCATGCATCTTCAAGAAAAATCTTCGTCAATGAATCTTCTTTCTCCTTATCCACCAAGACTCTTGAAAGGTGCCTCGTCCGAGTTCCCAGAGACTTCTAGCGGACAGGATCCCAGAAGGAGGAGGTCCTCTTTCCGAGAAGGACCCTCCTTAGTACTCCAACCAACGAAGATATCTGCTGTATACCCAGGATCTTCGTGGCTACTTCTTACTTCTCCGTATCCAATCTAGGGGAAGGAGGATAGACTTCCGTAATACTTTCCGGGATATAATCCAGTTACTTAGAGATTTCTAAGAACTTAGAAGGTCTCGAAAATTCGTCAGAACTTCCTCCTTTTCGATGAAGAATCGGATGACGAAATCACTATTATAGGATACCTTTCCAACGGTTATCCTTGGCAGTCTGGGACGTTCTAAAGATCCTGCCGAGGGGACGCCTGATCGGTGGGGATTCTCCATTACCTCCGTAAGGCTTTCGACATTCCTGCTCCTCTGGGCTTGTGAGCTTGGAAGAGGTCTAGGCCTGAGAGCGAGACAGAGCCAATCGGACACACCCTCCACTACTTTAGGACGGCTTTCCAATGGCGAACTTGGCAGTCTGGACGTGCTACAGAACCTGCCGAGGGGAGGGGCGCCCTGACCGGTGGGGATTCTCTATAACCTCCGTAAGGTTTTCGACTTTCCTTCTCCTCTGGGCTTGTGAGCTTGGAAGAGGTCTAGGCCTGAGAGCGAGACAGAGCCGATCGGACGCACCCTCCACTACTTTAGGACTGCCTTTCCAATGGCGAACTTGGCAGTCTGGGACGTGCTACAGAACCTGCGAGGGGCCGCCTGACCGGTGGGGATTCTCTATAACTCTCCGTTTAAGGTTTTTTCGACTTTCCTTCTCCTCTGGGGGCATTGGGAGCTTGGAAGAAAGATCTTTAGGCCTGGGGAGCGAGACAGAGCCGATCAGACGCACCCTCCACAGCAAAGGGGAACACTAAAATCACTTCTTACCTTTCAATAGCTCGTATTTTGAGCTACATTCCTTTGTCTTCAAATTGCAATATGAATTTGAAGATTCTGTGAAGTAAGAAGGAGATGAGGATACAACACTACTAGTATTGTTAATGCTCTAACTGCTCGTTAGTACGAGAGCTATAAAAACTTCTAAAGGAAGCGTAACTAATTCTATTTCTGACTTCCCCAAGAAGGAAGTTAGCTTAAACTTCCTCAATCAATTCTAACATTTACTACACGTTATTATGAATAAATATTAAAATTTCCCTTCTTGCAAACTATGTGAGTGTCTACCAAAAAGTTCGGTAGTTACACGTAAACAATTCTTCGAAATTTTCGAAGCCAAAGTTATTAAAACAAATTAATATGCGCATGCCGAACCAAAGACCCTAGTACTTCCCTGCAAAAGATTGCCCAGAAGATCGATGGCGATGGAAATGGGGAATCCAAAAATCAAAGTCAGGAGGAACTGCAAACGTTGTATACATTCCAAGCGACAGAGAAAATATGAATAGAAAACGGGAATGGTTCCTAATCCTGCCACCCAGGGCAGGACGGTAGATCACCTGACCTATCTGCAGCGTGTGCCGCGAAATTTGAATTTCTGTCGGGGACGACGGAGTCTTAGCTATGTATAAATCTGACAGGTAAGTTGATTGTATGAAAATGATATTGTTATGATACAATAAAGTTTGTTCATACTTACCTGGCAGATATATATATATAGCTGTATTCTCTGAAGTCCGACAGAATTTCAAAAATTACGACGCACGTAGTGGGAGGCCAGGTGGTTAGTACTCATTCCTGCCACTGGGAGGCAGGTATCAGGAACCATTCCCATTTTCTATTCAGATTTTCTAGTGCCACTGTCTCCTGAGGGGAGGTGGGTGGGCACTTTGAATATATATATCTTCCAGGTAAGTATGAACAAACTTTATTGCATCATAACAATATCATTTTGTTCATGAAGCTTACCTGTCAGATATATATATAGCTGAATCCCACTTTTGGAGGTGGGAAGAGACAGAATAGGATTTAGGAAACAAATACATGTAGATGATTGACATCTTGGTTCCTTACCTGTTAGCACAGCTGACTTCGTGATTACTGTCACCCAAGTCCGCTTCTGCTTTACTAGAGTCTCCAGCGAGGTAGTGACCTATATAGCTGGTGAGTTCTAGATGATCTGTCAACGGGGGCGTGACCACAATGTGACTAGACCATTTGACCATACTATGAGGGCAACGAAGCAATAAACCACCACCTGACCAAAACTAGCAAAAGTTAAGACAACCTATCTTAAGCTAAAGACTGGGAAGTCCGCCTCCGGCGGCCGACCCAACAACCATAAACACAATAAAATTAAAAAACTCCTCCTAACCATTTTCTACAGGATAGGATGAGTGCTACTTCCTGCCCCAAAAAATTGTGTCTGCGGAGACGTATGGCCCAAGCGAACAGCAGTTCTCGTATGTCGTCTTCACGTCTCACAGGTAGTGTGAAGCGAACACCGAGTTGCTCCGCCAAAAAGTGGCACCCAGGATGTCACTGAGAGCCATATTCTTTTGGAAAGCTACCGAGGTTGCGATAGCTCTCACTTTGTGCGCATTCACTTTAAACAATTTCATATCACTATCTTTACAAGATGAATGAGCCTCCTTAATGGTGTCTCTCAAGAAGAACGCCAAAGCATTCTTAGACATCGGTAAGTCTGGCCTTCTTACTGAACACCACAAGTTGCTTGAAGGACCTCGACATTCCTTCGTCTTCCGCAAATAAAATTTAAGAGCCCTGACAGGGCACAGAACTTTTTCTGGCTCTCGTCCAATAATTTCAGCCATCCCTTTTATCTCAAAGCTCTTAGGCCAAGGTTTGGACGGGTTTTCATTTTTGGCAAGGAACGTTGGGCTCAACGAACAAACAGCATTATGCCCTTTGAAACCAACATGCTTACTGATAGCTTGAATTTCGCTAACTCTCTTCGCTGTCGCCAGAGCAGTTAGTAAAACAGCCTTTCTTGTAACGTCCCTCAAAGATGCATCATGGAGAAGTTCAAACAGACTAGACGACAAGAACTTCAAGACGATGTCTAAGTTCCAGGAAGGCAGCTTAGGTTGAACTACCTTCGTGGTCTCAAAGGATCTTAACAGATCATGAAGATCCTTGTTATTAGCCAAGTCCAGGCCTCTGTGTCTAAACACTGCCGACAACACACTCCTGTAGCCTGTTATTGTCGGGACTGCTAGCTTTAAGTCATTCCTTAGATAAAGAGGAAGGAAGGTCTGCTATTTGGTTCACAGAGGTCGTGGTAGAGGAAACGCCCTTCTTTCTACACCAACTCCTGAAAGTGGCCCACTTCGATTGGTACACTGCAAGAGAGGAAGCTCTCCTTGCATTGGCAATAGCTCTTGCCACTGGTCTTGAAAAACCTCTCGCTCTGGCCAACTTTTCGATAGTCTGAACGCAGTCAGACTCAGAGCGGAGAGGTTTTTGTGGTACCTCTCGAAGTGGGGCTGTCTGAGTAGATCTGTTTTCAAGGGTAGCGTCCTTGGGAAGTCTACCAAGAAGGTCATGACCTCTGTGAACCATTCTTTCGCAGGCCAAAGCGGGGCGATCAATGTCATTCTCGTCCCTTCCGACGCCGCGAACCTCCTCATGACTTCTCCCAAGATCTTGAACGGGGGAAAGGCATAAAGGTCCATCCCTGTCCAATCCCAGAGGAGGGCATCTATCGCTACTGCTCCTGGATCGAGAACAGGGGAGCAGTAAAGCGGAAGTCTCTTCATCCTCGATGTAGTGAAAAGGTCTACTAAAGGACGTCCCCATAGCCTCCACAGCTCCTGGCATACCTCCTGGTGAAGAGTCCATTCGGTCGGCAGCAGTTGATCTTGCCGACTGAGAAGATCTGCATGAATGTTCTCGACACCTGCCATGAACCTCGTAAGGATCGTAACGTCTCGTGCTTGTGCCCACAACAGGATCTCCCTCGCTGGACTGAACAGGGACCGAGAGTGCGTTCCATCCCTGTTCTTGAGGTAAGCCAGAGCTGTGGTATTGTCAGAGTTGATCTGGACAGTTCGGTTTGAGACTTGGTCTTCAAAGAACTGGAGAGCCAAATGAATGGCCGCCAACTCTTTGAGATTTATGTGCCAGGACACCTGTTCCCCTCTCCAGGTGCCTGACACTTCCTCCCCCCCTAGTGTTGCTCCCCATCCCGAGGTGGACGCGTCGGAAAACAACACTAGGTCGGGGCTCTGAAGCTTGAGAGAAAACCTCTCTGATAGCTTTACGGGGTCGAGCCACCACTTTAGGTGATCCTTTACTTTCCTTCAAGATCCTCAAGATCGAATCTAGGTCCTCCCCCTTGTCATAGCCAGTTTTCCGCCAGGAAAAACTGGAGAGGTCTCAGGTGCAGCTCTCCCCAGGGAAACAAACTTCTCCAGCGAGGAAATGGTCCCCAGCAGACTCATCCATTCCCTCACCGGGCATGTTTCCTTCCCCAGAAAGGCTGAAACTTTGTCTAGTCCTTGCTGCTGACGTTTCTGGGACGGAAAAGCCCGAAAAGCCACTGAATCCATCTGAATCCCCAGATACACAATGGACTGCGTCAGGATCAGATGGGACTTTTCGAAGTTTACCAGAAGTCCCAGGGACTTTGCCAAAACCAACGTCGTGTGAAGATCCTTCAGACACTTTGCCTTCGAAGAGGCTCAAATCAGCAGTCGTTTAAATAGAGAGATCCTTATGTTGGGAAGATGAAGCCATCTCGCACATTCTTCATTAAGATTGTGAATATCATCGGGGCCGTGGTTAGCCCGAAGCAAAGAGCCCTGAATTGAAAAACTTTCCCATTCAGGACAAGCCGCATGGTACTTCATCGACTGAGGATGTATCGAATAACGTGAAAATAAGCATCCTGAAGGTCTAAGGACATCCAGTCCTGGTCTTAAGGCCCTAGAACTGACTGAGGCGTTTCCATTTTGAACTTTTGCTTTTCTATAAACAAGTTCAACCTGCTGACATCTAACACTGGTCGCCATCCTCCCGACTGTTTCGGCACCAGGAACAACCTGTTGTAGAAGCCTGGGGATTCCAGGTCTAGGACCTGTTCCACAGCCGTTCTTTTTGAGCATTTGCCTCGCAGATCGTACAGAATCTGCTGCTTTCTCCCGATGGTAAGAGGGTGATAAATCCCTGGGTGTCGTGCAGCGGGGGCGGTTCGAGGAAAGGGATCTTGTATCCTCGCTCGATGACACTGAGGGACCAGTCATCCGCCTCTCTCTCTCTCTCCAGGCTCTTGCAAATAAACGAAGCCTGGCTCCGACTGGTGTCTGAAGGACAGATGTCTCACTTTTTACCCCTGGTCTTGGAAGGGGCTCTGCCTCTGGGAAGACCTCTTCCTCGAGGAGACGATCTCGAGGAAGCTCCCCCTCAAAAGGGCTTCTGGTTCTTGGAAGCTGACCCAGTGTAGAAGTCGAAGGGACTGCTGGACGTCTAGAAGACTGGGCCAGAAGGTCTTATGTGGCTTTCTCTTGCAGGCTGACAGCTAGATCTTTGATCATTGCCTGGGACAAGAGATGGCTCGAAAGAGCGAACAGCAACTCTGCCCTCTGAGCAGGAGAAACAGGCTTCGCAGTGAAGTTGCAGTACAAAGCTCTCTTTTTCAAGAGCCCCGTACAAAAGTGCGAAGCCAGCTCCTCCGAACCATCCCTGACGGCCTTGTCCATACACGCTAGCACGCTGGACAGCTCCCCCAGACTAATCGAGTCCGGACTCCGTGACTGAACATCTAGGACTCCCAAGCACCAGTCCAAGAAGTTAAAAACTTCCATCATCCGGAACAGTCCCTTTAGATGGTGGTCCAACTCAGAAGGCGTCCACGACACCTTCGCCGATGAAAGTAGAGACCTCCTCGGAGCGTCAACCAGGCTGGCAAAGTCGCCTTGGGCAGAGGAAGGAACCCTCAACCCAATGTCCTCTCCTGTCTCATACCACATCCCTGCTTCCCATTAAGTCCTACGGAGGAGCAGGGCAAATGAAGTCTTTCCTTGAGCCTTCTCGGAGTCCATCCAGTCATTGGACCTTCTTAAATGCTCTCTTGGTCGAAAGGGAAGTCTTCATTTTCACAAATCCTGGCGATGTACTGGATTTGGACAAGGAAAACTGAGGAGGAGGAGAGCGAGGGGCCGCGAGGGTTGAAACTTGTCTCAAAACGAAGAACGAAGAAGACGGGCCAAGACCTGGTAATCCGATGAAGAGGATGTTGAAGGCTGCTCTTCATCTACTGCCTCCGTAGAGCTGCTGACTTCTCCTTCTTCTACAGGAGCAACTGACAGCGTCCACAGACTGGGGAGGTCTAAGACCTTTAGGCCCCACTCTCAAAAGGGATCTGCGTTTCGAAGCAGAACTCTCCGCACCAGGCTGGACGTCTTTCACAACTGCCTCCGATGCGTCCGGCAAAACTGCAGATAAAACGTCTTGAAGAGCGTCTTGACCAGCATCTTGAAGTCGGCGAGCGTCCTGAAGAGCGTCCTGATGAGCGTCCAACGAAGCGTCCCGATAAGCGTCCTGAAAAGCGTCCAGCTTGGCGTCCTGCCGAGAAGTTCGACGAGCGTCATGACAGGCGTCCTGACGATTCCTTCGACGAAACGAAGGAGCTAGTGAAGCGTCAAGCTTAGCAGCTTGAGGAGCGTCCTGCCTCGCAGAGGTCCGAGCATCACGAAGAGACGTGAGAGGAGCGTCTTGACGAGAATGAAGATGATCCCTGCTACGAGGAGCTTGAAGGTCTTCCTCTCTCTCGAACGACAAGAGTTTGGGGAGGACGTTCATCGCACCCTCTAGACAAACGCTGGGTGCCGAACGAAATCTAGAGGGCGACGAAACAGGTGAAAGAGACGAGCGAGGAGAGGGAGAGGGGACTGCCTGGACCTCTTGATAGGAAGTCTGTCATCCTCCTACGACGATGCAGCTCTGACTCTCTCTGCCAGCAACGAAGCTAACTGTTGCTGCATTGACAGGAGCATCCTCTTGGTAGGAGAAGACTCCTTCTCAGGAGAAGGGCTGATCCTGTGGGGAAGACGAGGGCCGAGGGACGCCTTCTTCCTTCTCACAGGAAAAACAGCTCTCTCCCTGGAGCGACTGGGGCGCTCAACAGCGTCATCCTCGGATGACGTCCTGGTCCTCTTCTGTGGTGGGAATGCGTCAAAATCCGGAGAAGACCGCAAAACATCCGAAGAAAAAGGACGTGAAGCAGCGTCCTCTCTGAAGCTTCTCTTCAAGGGCCGAGAGTCCTTCCGAGAGCTCCACCCTTGCGCGGGGAGGACGCTTCGGAGGACGAGAAGCAATCCTTCAGGAGACGTGCACGAGCACGCTCCTTGGCAGCCTGGGAAGCGTCAACAGGTCCTGCCAAAGGGACGCCAGATCGGTGGGGAGCCCCCGTAACCCTCCTTCAGCTTTCGACATGCCTGCTCCCTGATTCCATGGGAGTCCGACAGAGGTCTAGGCCTAGAGGCATTATGGGGCCGATCTGACGCCCCACCTCACAACAGTAGGGGCACTATCACTGCACTTCACTGCACTAGTCTCCAAGGCGAGCACTTTGGATTCCAGATTACGAAGAGAATCCAAAATCACAGAAAGGGCATTACCCTCCACAGGGTTAGGAGAAACAAAGTCTACTGGAGGGTTAGCAGGAGAAATATTACTGCCCTGACGCCTACTGCTGATACACTCCTGGAGGAAGACCTCCTGATTCTGTCACGCTCTAACTTGCGTACGTAAGAATCATACATCTTCCAACCTGAATCAGACAAACTTTCACATTGCCTTACATCGGTCATTTATCAAACACACATGCCCCCTACAACTCGTGCATACAGTGTGGAGATCTAGCGAAGCCTTCGGTAGCCTCACCTTACACTCATCCATAAAACATACTCTGACACTAGCAGAACTAGAACCAGACATCTTAGTTACAGGAAAAATCAAAGCCAAAATAAAAATCAGTCCACAAAAGCGTGCCTGCCTAGCCACAGATCCAAAGTCAAAACCAAAGACAATCAAGATACTTATGTGACAATGAGAAGTTAACGAAATCCAAAGCGGAGGTACTGAAAAACAGGTGTTGACAGTAACCGGCGACAGAGAAAATCTGAATAGAAACTGGGAATGGTTCCTCATACCCGCCTCCCAGCGGCGGGAATGGGCACTAACCACTGGGCCTCCCACTACGTGTGTCGTAAGTTTTGAAATTCTGTCCGACTTCAGAGAATACAACTATATATATATCTGACAGGTAAGCTTCATCATGAACAAAATGTTTACTCAAGAGCTGACTCAGTTTACTCTTAGTGGGACTATTTATTAGAATATCATATATAGTCCAATGTAAAATCACAGAAATTAATCAACTGAATATCCTGACTATAGAATCTGAAATAAAAACTCAACAATAACAAAAATCTTGTAGAATAAGATAAAAAAAAAAATCACTATATACATACTCCATTTTCAAATAGGCGCCTTTGACAACACTTGGCTCCTAAATTGCCCTCTTCATCCATTTTCTTCACCACTGGAGCAATCTTTTCACTTGCATACTTAATAAGCTGTAAGAAAAGTATAACACTTAAAACAATTTCAAATAATGAACAATATGTGGTGAAAGGAAAAATACTGTTGTCAATGCAAGTAACATTGACTACATTATTAACTTGATATATTAATGGAATGAATGAAGAATCTTAAATCATTTATTCAAAAATTATAATTTGACAAAAAATGTGAAAATGCCAAGTGCTGAGTTCCAACTCAGAGACTATATAGTACTAAGCATCAGCAACACAAGTAAAAATGGAATTTTTATTCTAAAATTAATATTAATAATACTTACCTGTATAATTTATCTAGCCCTAAATCCCCAAAAACCGCACCAAAATTACCACATTGGCAACCCTGTTACCTCCTATTCTGTCCGCCAGTTGGCAACACTGTCGTTGACAGATACGAAAACCTTCCCTCAAATCAGTTGTGATAGGCAGATCGTGGGGTAGGATGTGGGGGGGACTAGATAAATTTATACAGGTAAGTATTATTAATATTAATTTTAGAATAAAAATTCCATATTAATAAACATTACCTTAATATAATTTATCTAGCCCGATTAACCACATTGAAAAGGAGGAGGGAATCTGAATACAATTTCCCCTTCGGACAGAAATAGGAGAAAACAAACAAAGAAATATATATCATAGGCAGTCAAAACTCAACCCAAGGTCAAAGATACTAACAACTCAAAGTCTCCTACCATAATGCCACCAACTGCGGTAGCACAGGACAAGGAGTAAGTGCATAGTCAGTCCGTCTGTACTAAAGTCAGGTGACCGACCAGGTGACCAGTCAGACGAATTGCGGACAGCAAGGCTGCACCCTGAAGACTATCAAGCACTATTCTTACCCTAAAGGATGAGGTGTCTGGACTGTCTGGGCGATTCAAAGCTAAGCAAACCTTGGGGGTGTATCAACGCAACCCGAAGTCGCCAGCAACGAATCGGCTCATGAGCAACTCCTAACTCGAGTTTCTGTGCCAAGAGAAAGGAGCGCGGAGCAAAAAGGCGATTCAGTCCCGAAGGACGAATGCTGACAGTCCAGCCTGGTCTCATGTTACACGATCATCGGGGGTGTATCAACGCAACCGACTTCGTCAACAAGAAACTCAGGGCTACTAAATGTCGCTTGATTCTCCACGAGTGTCTGACTCTGAGAAGACAGGTGATACAAAAAGTAGATGGTGAGCGATCGTCACCAGATGACAGCAGACGATCCATCGACTAATTCCCTGTCCAGGACAGTGGAAGAAGCAGGAGTCGTCAGGACAAGCGAACCAGTGGCTAGTCCTAGGTCAGCATCGACTCTGGGAGAAGCGTAGTCGCCAGTGCAGACAACCCAGTGGCTGGAACCATTTCACACTGAAAAAATAAAAGGAAGCAGCATGAGTTGCCAAGCAGTCAGTCCTTGTCATCAAAAACACCTAAATACCAAACTGCCTAATTCCCATTATAACTACGTCAAAAACTGCCATGGGTTATAATACAAAAACAAAAATATATACAACAAAACAAAAAAATTAATGAATAATATACCAGGTAGCAACCAAACGTAAAACAGGAAGACTACCTAATTCTCCTGTCTGACGACCTTGTCCTGCCATCACCAACGGGCCCAAAGAACGAAGGTCGCCTAGAACTAGAGAAATATCCCTCAAGTAAAAAGAGGCAAAAACAGAATTAGAACGCCAAGTCGCCGCCTCAAGCACCTTGGCGACTGAGACGTTCTTCATAAAAAGCTACTGATGTTAGCAACTGCTCTAATACTGTGTGCTCTCGGCAGTCTGGTCTTCCCCAGCAGCCGAACCACCAGTTTTAACGATCAGATCTCTGAGAAAAAAGGATACACCATTCTTTGAAATAGGTCTCTTGACATTTCGGGGTGAAACAAACAGATGACGGGGATGACCCTGAATGTCCTTCGTGCGGCGTAAATAACATGAGAGCGCCCTAACAGGGCAAAGAACTAATTCCTCATTTAAATTACAACAGTCGACCAGCGACTTCAGTAAACGAAAGACCCTGGGAATGGGATTATCAGACGATTCAGTCTTTGCCGACAAATTCAGGAAGGTATGACAAAATCATGTCTTGTCCAGATCTGGCAACCAGAAAAGAGAGTGCTTGCAGTTCACCCACCCTCTTGGCTGTAGCCAGTGAGACAAGGAAGAGTGTCTTAGAAGAGAGGTCCCTAAATTTGGCAGAATTCAGAGGCTCAAACGGAGGGAACCTTAAGGCTTGAAGGACTTTGTTAACGTCCCACCCATGTCGGAGGCGACACTGCGGCCTGGTCGAGATAGGGAAAAAGATCGAAGTAAATCTCTAATGACATAAGATGAAGAGATCTCAGGAAGCCTTGCCTTAAAAACATAGGAAAGCTTAGACCTATAACCCTAATGCACGAAGGTGACAGGGCCTGTCATGATGTAAATGAACTAATCGCTACTTTCGGTAAGGAAGGTCTAGAAATTGAATGTCCTTGAGACTTACACCAACGTCTGTAAACCGACCATTTAGCTGATAATTTACTCTGGTTGATTGCCAGTCTGGCAAGAGCCAACTGTCGCGCCACTCTGGAGGAGAACCCTTCGTGCTTGGAGAACCTCCTGACAGTCTCCAGGCATGAAGATAAAGCATGTGGAGCCTCTGATGGAAACGATGAAAATGGGGTTGTTTGAGAAGATCTGGTCTCTGGCTGGCGGGAATGAATGGGGGGTTCCACCAGTGCTTCCAGAAGGTCGGGAAACCACTCCTTCTGTGGCCAGAAGGGGGCGATCAAGGTGAGATCCAGACGCTTGGTTGCCCTCACTTTGTTGAGGACTGACCTCACCAGAGAGAACGGAGGAAAAGCATAGGCTTGAAGTCCCTCCCAGTCCTGCAAAAGAGAGTCTGTCCCGGCACTCTGAGGAGTCTGGTAAGGGGCGAAAGAATATCTGGCACCGAAAATTCAGTGGGGTGGCAAACAGATCGACTGTGACAGGCCATTTCTTCCTGAGGCTGTCGAAGACTTCCTGGCAAAGTGGTCCACTCCGACCCTTGAACTCGTTCGGTCTCGACAAGGCGTCTGCTAAGACGTTGTGATGGCCCAGGATAAACTGAGGGACCAACGTAATCCCCTGTCTTCTGCCCAACACAGGATTGATCGGGCTTCTTGAGTGAGAAGATCCGACTGTGTGCCGCCTTGGTTTCTCAAGTACGAGACTGCTGTGGTGTTGTCGACAAAGATCGCGACAACCGACATCCAACAGTTGTTCCTGAAATGAAGAAGGCCTAGGTACTGCCCTGCCCAGTTCCCTCCAATTTATTGACATGCTCTCTCCTCTCTAACCAAAGGCCCGAAGCGGGCTTCGGAGCCCAGGTGTGCGCCCCAACCTTGATCCGAGGCGTCTGACCCAAAACATTAGGTCCGGAGGAACCGAAAGAAGAGATGTCCCTGACTTGAGGCGGTGAACTTGCATCCACCAACGGAGATCCTTCCGAAATCCCATGACGGCGAAGTGTCGACTGAAGGGACCTCATTCTGAGACGAACTCCGGGAACCAGTTGGATGAGGGATGACAAATGGCCCAGGAGAGACCTCCAAAGAGAACTGGCTGCGTTACGGAGGACAAAAATTCTTCGATCAGACTCAGAAGCTTGTCTATCCGTTTCTGAGCGGGAGAAGCCCTCAAAATCTGGGAATTCAAAACAATCCCCAGATAAGTCATGATCTGGCAAGGGATTAGATTGGACTTGTCGAAGTTGACACGAATGCCCAACTCGACACAAAGAGACAGAACTATCTCCCTCGACCGGAGACATTTCTCTAGAGATTCGGCCTGGACTAGCCAATCGTCCAGATACCGAAGCATCCTTACATTTAACTGATGCAGAATAGCTGAAACAGGAGCCATCACCCGAGAAAAGACCTGTGGAGCAGTGGTGAGGCCGAAACAAAGGGTCTTGAACTGGAAAACTCCCGAGTCCGTGAAAAACCGAAGGTAAGGTCTGCTTCTTGGATGGATGGGGATTTGCAGATAAGCATCCTGCAGATCGATGGAAATCATCCAGTCCCCCCTTCCTGACGGATGAAAGAACAGTCTGGACCGCTCCATCCTAGAACTTGGACTTTAGAATGACTTGTTCAAAACCGAAAGATCTATGATGGGGCAGCCAGGCACCCGAGGCCTTTAGAACTACAAACATCCGAGAGTAAAACCCGGGAGAAGGAGAGCTCGCTCTATGGCATCCTTCTCCAAGAGGGCCGAAAGCTCCTTCTCCAAGGCTTGACCCCTGATTGAGTGAGGGGAATAACTGCTGAACTCGAGAGGACGATTGGAAAGTGGAGGTCTGGAAACAAAAGGGATCTCGTAACCTTCCTTCAGGACCTCCCACCACCCAAGCTCCACCGCTCCCTCCCCTGCCAAGCTGACCAATGGCAGGTAGAGACAAGCTCCTACTGCGGTCTCCAGGCGAGGTGATGACTCCTACTTCCGAAAAATTCTTACGCAGAGACAAGGAAGAAGAAGAAGAAGAAGAAGAAGGTCCTCCTGGAGGTTGAGCTCTTTCTCTGCCCTTAGAGCCACGCCAAGAACCTCTCCCGCGTTTCAAAGGGTGAGCACCAGAGGAATGAAGAAGAGGCACCAGCAACCTGAGATGTACTCTGGAAAAAAGAGCCAGAAGGAGGTTGTTGGGCTGGAGCAGAAGGTACAGATCTGGTCCTAAACTTACGCTTACTCCTTGAACGGAATGGGAGGAAGACAGAGGAAAAAGCTCTTATAAAAGGCCCAGTGAGCTTGGGAAGAGGCATCACCTTGATGTTCCTTCAAAACCTCAGAAAGCACAGAAATATCGAAAAGGAAATCGCCAAAAGGAGAAGAGGACAACAGACTGGGTTCTCTGAATCTCCGATACAGAGGAGGGTAACTGCGACAAATACAGGTTACGCCTTAGAGAAACAAGAAAGGCCTGCATTGAAGCAGCAAGCGTTCTTCTGATGTACAGAAGCGATTGAAATGGATGAGCAGAATTTCTCAAAAAAGAGGAGCATCAGGAGGAACAAACCGGAGTCCTTGATATACATTAAAAGCCCTCCGAGGACCCACATATTGAAGGATTGAGCTTTTCTTGTAAGGAGCTCATAACAGCCTCCATAGCAATAAAATCTTCAATTGAGACAGAGACCGAAGCCTTAGAAGGCAAGGGTTTGACTTGAAAAGTCGGACAAAATCAGGATTTGGCTTGGGGGGTGGTCGAGAGAATGAAGAATCATCCGCCACCTGGTAAACTCCTCTCCGGTGTCGTAGAAGAGAAGAGAGCTTCCTCTTCCCTTCCCCGATCAACCTTCGAAAGTTTAGACGGCAACGTCGTCCTCACTCTCGCGAACCTCTGGGCAAAGGGAAAACGTAAAAATTCCCGTGACCGGGAAGGACCGTCAAGAAAAATCCCTTCTGTAATACAAGAGGCGGAGGCTGCTTCTGCTCTTTAGGCCTCGCCTGAGGAAGAAAACTCAAAATTAAATCAAAAAGTTTCTTGAATTCTACATCATGACATCCATTCGAGGAAACATCAATATCACACGAATCCGTCATCAGTCATCATCATCGTCAGATCCTAACTTAGAAACTTCCTCTGAAGTAAAATCCTGACGACTAGCTATCTTAGGTCTGACACTAATATCCCTCCCCCCTTCTCCTAAATAAGCGCCCTTTGGCACTGTTACGGGACTAACAGGGGACACGTTGGGTAAAGATTCGTTAGGCACCGCCCGGACCGGATTCCCCCTAGGCCTTCGCCACGACGGGGTTCACAAGCCGGGATATCTGTCGCACCGTTACCCATGGTGCTGTCGACAGGTACCTGACGAGGAGCTGAAAATGAATCTAAAAGTGTGTTAGACATTCTAGTAAAGGCTTCTTGAAAATTCTCTGACAGATTGTTAAACTTAGCAGAAATATCTCTATCTAGACTAAGCTGTTAATTCTTAAAAATTCTGTTTCCAGGTAGTTTCCATTGCCAAAATCTTCGAATCTACATCAGAACTAACTTCACTAATTACCGGTTGTACAGGGGGCAAAGCATCAATTAATTCGGAATCGGAGTCGTACGATACCAAAAAAAAAAAAAAAAAACGAAACCGAAGAGCCAGAATCATGAGCGCCCAAGTCAAGAATTCGTTAGATACAGTTTTAGCATCGATTTCTTTTTTCTCCTTAAACCGATCTTTTACGCTGCAAGATTGTTTGGCGTTTCATATAAGCAGTCATATCCTCGTCAGACCAGGGCTTACATATGTCACAACGAGAAGTCAAGTCACAAACCTGTCCACGACAAGAAACTACAAATGTCATGGGGTTCATACTCCCTGCTACTCATCCTTGTCCCACAAACCGGGGAGTTCCTGATGTTGCTGGCAGAAGGAAGCATCGTAATTTCTTGGTAATCCATTGTAGAATTGGACAGGTCAGTAGTTCCGGGTCGCGCAAAAGTTCGTAATTTAAGATAAGAACCACAACAGAAATCAAAGTTAATTCACTATTTCGTGATGTAATGCGTGAGTGGTAATTCATATAAAGTTTCATTTAACAAATAATGAAAGCTTTAAAGGCACAAAAATGTTTAAGGAAATTTATAAAGAGCGGCCGTGATGTAAACAACACGGGCGCTCGTTAACAACTGATTTGAGGAAGGTTTTGGTTTTCGTATCTGTCAACGACAGTGTTGCCAACTGGCGGACAGAATAGGAGGTAACAGGGTTGCCAATGTGGTAAATTTTGTGCGGTTTTTGGGGATTTAGGGCTAGATAAATTATATTAAGGTAATGTTTATTAATATAGTTTTTATTTATAGCTATCATTCATCAAAGTTTATTTATTATTTTTTTTTTTTTACCAAAAATACAATCTCAGCATATTTACTTTAAAATATAAAAATACAAAGCAAATTATATCATATACAGTGTGCCCCATTTTACATGGGAATAGGTTCCAGAACATACTGCAGAGATGCAAAAATCCCCTCTAAAATTATCATAACTGGCATCTAATTACCAAATATACCTTGTACTCCTTAAAATAAAAACAAAACAAAAACTGCCTACTTTAACACTTTACTGCTTAATTTGATAGTTCAAACAAAATTATACCTTAAATTATCATACTAAAAAAAATTTAAAATTATTTCAAACAAAAATACATCCCAAACCATCATTCCAAAACACCCAAAGTAACCTTACATTACGGTATACTCTCCTACTACTTTTATACTCTTATGTTGGCTATACACACCCCTAAAATGCTTATAACTGCCTATTTTCAAAGTTCATGGTCAAACCTGACACTTTCAAAAATATGCCTCAAATTATCATCCCAGAACACTCTAATATCATTTCAAAGTTATGATGCAAAATTAAGTACTACTACCAACCTACAACTATACTTAAGTATCTCCTTTCATTCTAACATGCACGTTTTTTTTTTACTTGTGGCATCGTTCTGCGCATGCTATAATGAACTGGGAATGCATTTTATGTACTACTATATTGATATTTTCATGCTGTAAGATGACTTTGAAATTATATTTACTGTACAGGTACGTATTTTAGGATGTACAGTACTATTGTATAGAACATATCCAAAATACAGTGAACACCCTGTATTCACAGACTCCAGATTTGCAGACTCACGTATTCACATATTTCTCTCTGGAACATATAACCCCATTATTTGCAGAAAATTTGCCTATTCTCTGTATTTTTCTATGAGAAATATCCACAAATTCCTTGTTTTATCTATCAATTTCACCATAAAATGCACTTTTTGTGATAAAACTATTAAAAAAAAACCAGGTATAAAAATTTTCAGTGGGTTTTTCTTGAGTTTTAAGTAACAAAATAGGCAGTTTTAAGTGTTTTTATAGGAGTTTCAACTATTGGCGGGGGGGTCTGGTACCCATCCCCTGCCAATATGAGGGGAACACTGTACATGGGTGGTTTAAAACAACAGGACAACCTCAAAAATAAAAGAGAATGCTATGTTTGTAGGTCATGTTAGTATTTAAGTTTTTGGTTTATGTTATTTGTGGTTAGTCCTCACCATCTCCAGTAAATTTATTAAAATCGTGCCGTCATTCTTGTAGTATAAGATTTTTCTGTGATTGACTCTCTCTCTCTCTCTCTCTCTCTCTCTCTCTCTCTCTCTCTCTCTCTCTTATTGTACTGTACTGTACATATCCTTTTAATAAAAATAATATCAATTATACTACTATGATTATCACACATATTACATATAACAGTACACAAGAGAATATTTTGTAACTGTTGATGTTTCATCTCTAATCAAAGAAACCTTTCTCCTACCAACAAATTTAAGAAGAAATGCCATCATACTGCAGCAGAATTTATACCACCGACGATGACAATCCGAAGGAGAAAACCAGAATACCAGCCGTGACATCACTCAGTTGTCAGCCAATCAAAATTTAGGCCCCAGTGATGTCCATACACCTGTCAGCCAATCAAAATTCAGCCCACGGTGACATCATGCAAATCTGAAGATCCATTGGGATGCAGCAATGTAACTATCAAGTCTTGAAACTGGCTTGAGATTGCCCCCCAGCAAACCAATAGGAGACCAGCTCTGCATGCTCAGCCACCATAATTCAGTGTGCCGAAGACCTCTCACTGAGCTCTCGGAATAAAAGGCAGATGGACTACATACACGCCATAGCCCCTCACCAACCCTCCGCCAAGAGGATGTCTGGTTCTGTGCCAGATGAAACATCGCGGGCAAGAAACTTATAATTAGAATTATAAAATTAAAATTACATTACACTTTCAACTTATAACAACTTTATAAGTCACTAAAAGTACTAAGTATAAGCATAAATTCCACAAAAAGTCCACACCTCACATCACGTACCGACTCAGACTTTACCTTCTGCCTCGAGTATGACTACCATAGGTACGTTACTCACCTGTTTAAGTAACAACAAGAAGGCCACAATAAGAAAGATAGAGAAGAACCTCTACATGATTAATGCTGCTGAAGCAGCAATAACTTTCAAACAACACTTGTTTAAAAGAGGGTCTCCTCCCGAATTATACCAAACATGAGACTGCATGAACCTTCAGCAAGAAAAGAAGAAGGGACCAGGAGCTTCAAAAAGTTCCATCCTACCAGTTGGCAAACTGTGGGAAGAAAAGACTACCGAAGACTGCGTGCCCTACAGGAAGATGCTGCACAACCACAACAAGTGGGAGGCTGTGCGGAGGATATGCAGCACCAAACCATCAAACATCAACACCAGCAAAGCAGGAGAGGAACTTGAGAAGCCCATCCTGGTGTCCTAGAAGATGGTAGTAGCACCCCAAATTATGACACCCTAATGTAGACCAGACTGATGACGACCAGCCCACCGTTGATGAAGACCAGCCCAGTAACCACACCTGGCCACCCACCCATGAGAAACATTGTCGCCTGCCTTGTCCACATACAGGAAGAAGACATAAAGCAGCGTATGAAGGGCGTCCTACGCAAGCTGATCTCCCTCAGCAGCGGTAAGCTGAGAGTCCCTCAGCAAACCTGAGCTACGAACCCAACCCTGACCAAAGAGTGCTCTGCTTAGAATGGGGCTTAATTGCCACTTAATGTCTAAACCAAAGGCCAAAGAAAAGTGCCTCATGATCGAGCTCCTGCTAGATTCAAATTCCAACAGTTAGAGGGGCGTAACATCTTAAGGACCAGTCATGCCCTCCAGCCCCTTTCTCTTTGCTGAAGCCCTCATGGAACTGGATGGACCTACTCCAGTAGTATCTTCACTCATGTGATGAAGGAAGCTGCAAAAGAGTTGAGAGCAATGGATTGGACATCACTGTATGATGTGCAGACACGACAGCAGCCTTTGTTTTGATTGAGACAGAGGTACCATGAAACACTTAATGCCATCTTGTCCAGCAGCATTAAATTCGAACGCCTTACACGGAACCCCACCGAAAAATGAAGAGGATGCTAACCAGGTCAATGGTGCTGTCAACACAGCAACGCAATGCAGTCCACCTCCCAACTATCCAAGGAGACTACAGCCTATGTTACCTCTATGGAAACGTCAAAACCCATAAAGATGGAAACCCTCTCCGCCCTATAATCAGCCAGACACCCACTCCGACTTAGGCTTGGCCAAGCGCCTCCATCAGATCTTGGCGCTCTACATACATCTCAACCCCGTTACAGCCTGCAATCTTCAGCAGAGTTCCTCGAAGAGATTGTGACTCCCCAGGCACAGGTACCATCGCTTAAACTTGATGTAGAATTCTTATTTACCAACGTGCCCATTGATGAGACATCGACCTAATCCTTGACTGTGTCTACAGGGACCCATCAACAGCACCTCTCAACATATCGTTAGCTTCATTACAGGCCTTACTGGATACCTGCATGAAAAAGAGCCCCATTCTCCACCCACAGAGACCAGATGTTCCATCAAAAGGATAGTGTTCCGATGGGTTCCCATTGGGTGTCCTCTTTGCCAACTTCTATATGGGAACAGTGGAGGAGAGTCACTGTTCAGATACAAAGGCCCCGTAAATACACAAAACACAAAGACAACATTGTAGTGCAAGCTGACAATGAGGATGAAGTTGTAGCCCTTCGCCACCTGTTCCAGTAATGTACTAGTGTGCTTTACTACACTGTCGAGTTTTGCACCTACGATCGGCTCCCCTTCCTTGACACCCTTGTTACCAAGACTGAAACAGCCTTCGTACTTCCATCTACACAAAAAAAAACAACCTTGGAATGTGCCCAAACGGAGACAGTGGGTGCCTGCTAAGTTTAACTGCACAACAGTTAGGGCCTTTGTATGAAGGGAACTCTCCCACTGTTTGACTTGCCAAGGCACCCACCAAGAACTGGATATCTGTCTATCTATCAAAGTGCCGTGTCTTGGACGTTGGCGGTCATTTGCCTCCACCTCTCTCCATTTCTAGCCACTTGTATTGGTTGATTTAGAGTATAATCTCCATCCAAGTCTCTCACCAAGCTATCCAAGTATTTTACTCTTTGTCAACCTCTTGCTCTCCTCCCCTCTATCCTTCCAGTAAGGCACAAATGCTCTATCTTCTCATTTCTTATTATATGTCCAACAAAATTAATTTGTTTCTTCCTTATTTCTCTTAGAAGCACTCTCTGTATTCCAGTTCTTGCTAACACCTCCTCATTTGTTACTATCTGTCCATGATATCCTCAGCATTCTTCTATAAAGCCAATAAGAACTGGATAAAGCTCATAAATAACGGATATTTGATCAAGCTCATGCTCATGAAATCCATAATGCTCTGGGGAAATGGTACAATGGTAGTGAGAGCACAACCTCACCCCCAGGACAGTATTAAGATTTTCTACAAGGCATTCATGCTCACAGTATTGTGAAGAAGAGGACTCCATAAGGAAAATTGTTATGGAGAACATCAAACCAACTGAAGAAGGCAAGAATATTAACCTTGTAATATATTATAATAAACATACAAGAGACCTAATTATGAGAAATGACCCCTCCCTGCCCGCGTGAGATCCTCTCAAACAGATGAATGCGGTCTACCACTTCAAATGCCTGCCCATCGGTGTCTCGGCGCCTATGTCGGTATGACCTCCACGTGTCTGGCAAAGATGGAGCCTCCGACTTCATCTTAAGCTACCTCTTCTTGCAAAAGGAATTGCACTGCTCAGGAGGCCAAGAGCGACATTCAGGGAAAAGATTGGTAATATTACAATCTAGCTCTAAACAGCTACGCGTAGTGTGAGGATCAGTCTCAAGTGATGCCAAAAACCACTGAAAAGAAACCTGGAAAAACTGGATGATGAAGTAGCTCCAAGAATCCAGCAGACGTTTCCTACTAGAAACAGCGCACAGAGTAAGAAAAGTGATGTGCTCCAAAGGAGGCAGGACGCAACCCGGAACACCACACTATAAAAATCACCCAATCAAATAGGACGAATGTGATGGAAAAAATATACATAATATATTGTCTTGTTAACCCTTAAACACCGAAGCGGTAAAAAAAAAATTGTCTCCCGCGTGCCGGAGGTGTTTCGGAGTGAGCGCAGAAGCGGAAAAAAGTTTTTTTTCAAAAAATCACACAGCGCGCTTAGTTTTCAAGATTAAGAGTTCATTTTTGGCTCCTTTTTTTATCATTGGCTGAAGTTTAGTATGCAACCATCAGAAATGAAAAAAATTATCATTATCATATATAAATAATGCAATATATGATAGCGCAAAAACGAAATTTCCATATATATAATTGTATTCAAATCGCACTGTGCGCAAAACGGTTTTAAGTAACAGTTACTTTTTTTTTCATTGTAATGTACACTAAATTGCGATCATTTTGGTATATAACACATTGTAAAACGATAAAAGCAACACAGAGAAAATATTATCACAAAATAATGCATGAATTCCTAACGCGACGTACGTAAACCAAATATTTTTTTCAAAAATTCACCATAAATCTAAATATTGTCCTAGAGATTTCCAATTTCTTTCAAAATGAAGAAAAAATGATTGAATATTACTATACTGTAAGAGTATTAGCTTACAATTGCAGTTTTCGACCATATCTGACGAGTTAAAGTTGACAGAGTCAAATTATTATCTATATATTTTTTTTTATATGCAATTATTTTGGAAATAAGAAAAGCTACAACCTTCAAATATTTTTAGTTTTATTCTAAATGAAATTGCGCACATTTTCATATATAAAACTCTATGAAATGCCTAATATGAAACGTAGCAATATTCCGAGAATGGGACGTAACGTATTTTGGAGATATGTGGCGGAGAATCCGCGCACGGAGGGAAGGAAAGTTTTTTTTTTAAATTCACCATAAATCTAAATATTGTGCTAGAGACTTCGAATTTGTTTCAAAGATAAGAAGATAAATGACTGACTTATTACTAGACTGTTAAGAGTTTTAGCTTACAATTGCGTTTTTCGACCATTTCGGTAGAGTCAAAGTTGACCGAACGTGGTTTTTTTTCTTTATTTATCGTGATTTATATGCAAATATTTCAAAAATGAGAAAAGCTACAACCTTCAATTATTTTTTGTTGTATTCTACATGAAATTGCGCACATTTTCATATATAAAACTTTATGTAACGGCTAATTTAAAATGGTCCAAACATTACCACAATCGCATGTATGATTTTTTTCGGAAGAGTTACCGCAGCGGACGTAAAGAAAATGTTATTTTTTTCATAAATTCACCATAAATCGAAATATTGTGCTAGAGACTTCCAATTTGTTTCAAAATGAAGGTAAATGATTGAATATTACTATATAAGCGTTTTAGCTTACAATTGCGTTTTTCGACCATTTCGGTAGTCAAAGTTGACCAATGGTTGAAAATTTGTCACATCATTTTTATATGAAAATATTTCAAAATTCATAAAACGCTACAACATGGGTTGTTTTTAGTTGGATTGTGCATGAAATTGCGCACATTTCCATATATAAAACTTTATGTAACGGCTAATTTTAAAATGGTACAAACATTACCACAATCGCATGTATGATTTTTTCGGAAGAGTTACCGCGCGGACGTAAGGAAAAAGTTTTTTCATAAATTCACCATAAATCGAAATATGTGCTAGAGACTTCCAATTAGTTGCAAAATTAAGGTAAATGATTGAATATTACTAAAATATAAGAGTTTTAGCTTACAATTGCGTTTTTCGACAATTTCGGTAGAGTCAAATTTGACCAAAATTGAAATTTTGGCACTTCTCATTATTTATATGAAAATATCTCAAAACTGATAAAAGCTACAATCATGAGTATTTTTTTGTTATATTCTACATAAAAATGCGCACATTTTCATATATAATACTCCATGTAACGGCTAATTTAAAATGGTACAAAAATTATGTCAAAGCGACGAAATAATTTCCGAGATGTGTCACATATACTTTTTAGTGCGGTACGAAAGAAATTCGCGCTTGCGCGCCTGCGTAACGAGTGTAAACAAAACAACACCTTGATCCGTGAACTCCCAGCATCCCCCAAGGTGCGTGATTCAAGAGTTTTCGGCTAGGTAGGCCTAAAAGTATTTTTCCACGAATTTTTAAAAAACTTTTGTATGTTACGTAAAATACGTCCAGTCGGCACCCGAGAGACAAAAAAATGTCGACGTAAAATACGTCCAGTCGGCAGTAAAGGGTTAAATGCTGACTCATCATGGTGTTTAGTCAGATATAAATCTCTTTAAATTCATACCTAATTACTATTATATATACAACACAAATGTTTCACCTAGTTATCAAGAATCAACATCAAGTTTGATGAAGGAGCAGAGTTGTGAAACCCTGTAAGATGTTCATCATTTGATGGTTCATTTGTTAAAATGAAACCCTTACTGTTTAAAATGTTGCAACACACTTCCTTGGCTGATTCAGAATTTTGGGGGGACTTCTCTAATTCTATGCTGGTTGTAATGAATGCCACATCCCCTGAGTTGTAGCAACTGGTGATTTGCCAACTACTAATAAATTTCACCTATTTTTCTGCCCACCCCCACCCCGATAAAAAACAGCATACATATACTTCTTTGAAATCTATCTAGAATCCTGAGTGGGGATGAGTGGGGAGTTATTGAAAGTTTGGTGCTTTCTAATTAGTCTCAATTTAGGATATGAAATATATTTTGCTCTATACATATTATGATATGAAATTTCGTAGCCTTAAGTTCCTTCTTAATGTCAAAATATATCCCAAGATCATATTAAGGTAATAACTGGACTCCACATTTAGGCTCCTGGCCTGATACTACAATTACTCAGTAACATAAAATTAAAGAATGTGAGAACTGCCTCTTCCTGCATCAACCTGAACAGTAAAATCCTTACAATATAAAGATGGAAGATACAACAGTATCACATACATCATAGATGTCAGGTTTAAACAACTGGCAAACAGTAAAACACAATCAATAAAATAAAATATCTTACCAGTTTCTTTCATGATTGCTTCTTCATCCGACAAAACTGTCAATGGCAAGTGGCTTGTAAGCTTTATCCCCTCTAGTTGAGATGCAGTCTGTTGATAGCATGGTCCAACCCCAGCTGCAGAGTGAAGGCATGGTTTCATCCATAGCTGCCTCACTGGGGCCTAAAGTAACGTCAAAATTAGTTTAGTTTAATGAGAAACATATTCAGGATGACAGGCATAGTACTTTAGATTTGTACATCACAATTAGTGGTTACATACAGACAACCACATAATGATTGAATCAACTTAAGTCCAACATTAACTTCAAGCAAATGTAAGTTCATTAATGTGAAAAAAAAAAAAAAAAAATTTTGTTTTTTAAAAAATCAACTTTGCCAGTGAAATCTAAAAGGCAATATGCTAAAATAATAAGAACTGATACTTAAAACTGTAAAAATAAAAACTTATTATGAACACTCAAGTAATAATTGAACAGCAAAGCTAATACTATTTGCATGTTACATGCAGTTTCCTTAGGTCAAACTGTCAGGAACTGAAAATAGTCATATGTATGGAACAGTTTGAAAGACAAAGTAACATTTATAACTTTTGAGGTATTAAACAGTAACTTATCTGTAAAAACTAACCAACAAACAACCCACCTTCTCTCAAAATCTCTATTTATTCTCCATAATTTTCATCCATATACATACTGTATATAGATATCATACAAAAGAATCCTATTAAAAGCCAACTGTTGGCTGTCAGTATTTGTTCAATAATATAAAACTTTTTGCCTCTACTTCTTGATATTCATGATGTTAGACTAAAACATCTTTTATATAATCAAATACCGTCAACCAACCGTATTCGTGCTCTTGTGATTCATGGACTCACCTATTAACGGATTTTTCTGTAGGACATATCTAAAAATTATTCGCCGAGGACTCGCTCACTCGCGGGTTTTTCCATTAATAAATATTCACTAAGTAGTGTATTTTGATGGTACTTTATGACTAAATACATTTATATGATACAAAAATAATCTACTGATTTTGAATATTAATACTGGTATCAAATTTAATAAGATTAACTGATATTAATACAAATAATTCTTTTCTCTTTCTTACTGAAATGTATGTTTTTTGTATGATAAATAAATGATTTACAAATTTTCAAATATGTAATATTATTGTAAACAGCAATAATATCAATTCATTAAAGATACTATAGCAAATTAGTAATACTTTAGTTTACAAATTAAAAAATTATGTAAGAATGAAGGAAATCCTAATCTTTTAACGTAGAGACTTGGAGAGAGCAAGGAGGGTGGAGCTGTCACAAATGTCTGGAAACCTGACACAAAGGGTAGGGGAGTGTTGCAATCTTGGTGAGTCTAATTATTGCTGCCATCTTGGGAACAAAAGATGTACTATACTGAAAAATCTCTCTCTCAGGAAAAGTCTCTCTTTAAGCAATTGGTATTGACATATATTTATCCATGATAAATATTCACTAATTAGTGTATTTTGATGTTATTTTTCATGACTAAATATATCATTATGTAACAAAAATTAATTTTCAAATATGCATTAATCTTGATTAATACATACTATAATAAGTTTAATAAGAAAAATTTAAATTACGTTATATTAATAATAATATAATAATAATTTCTCTCTCTCTCTCTCTTTGTTTTATAAATGATAAATAAATGATTTACCTAATACATAATAAGTATGCTATACGTAATAGAATCACTTCACCCGTGCATCTCGTGCCCAGCGCCATTCCTTACGACGCTCCTGATTGGTTGTTGATAAGTCAATCACGGGGCTGGAAACCCTCAGTCTCTCTCGAGAGTTCACGTAGATAACGTGTACGCTCCAACCTCTTTAAAAAAGGGATTTTGACGTAAGGAAAAATCTATTTCTGGGCGATTGGCTCGTGTCGCCAGCGAAATATCCTTTAATCTATTATTTCTAGGGTAAATGTACTAACACATACCAGAGAATAAATAAATAAAGAAAAAGGTCAGTATAACTGACTCGCTCACCCTCCAAGAGGGTGCGGTATGAACACTATGGCGAGTGAGACCACTACCACGAGCAAATGCCAAAAGAATTCTCCCACTACAAAATCCCCAAGAGGAGAGCCGACCCCACAGAGTGGGCAGCACTTACTACTACTACTCCATCCCATGCTGCCGACTGCTGCGCCTCTGGTGGCCAAT
Organism: Macrobrachium nipponense; assembly: GCF_015104395.2. Taxonomy (NCBI): domain Eukaryota; kingdom Metazoa; phylum Arthropoda; class Malacostraca; order Decapoda; family Palaemonidae; genus Macrobrachium; species Macrobrachium nipponense. The sequence continues at coordinate 91,453,879 of NC_087202.1, read as the reverse complement.
CCTGAAGTTCGCAGACAATCTTGGCGATGGGATGGGTAGGGCGGGATTTCGCTGCCGACACGAGCAATCGCCCAGAAATAGATTTTTCCTTACGTCAAAATCCCTTTTCTGGGCTCAGCTCGTGTCGCTGCGCGAAATCGTACCAGAGAAATAGCACAAGATTGTAAACAAAATCAACCAAATAAAAAGAGGTCTCAATAAAAGATAAAATAAAAGTAAAAGAATATAATTGCTAATAAGGATACATATACACAGTGATACAAAATAGAAATATTGCTAAATTACACTTAATTCTAATAATATTTCTTAACTTAAGGTAATTTACATATATACAGGGGTAATATGGCATATATGTACCAAATGATATCTGTGTAAAGCTTATGTATCAAAAATTCTAGAGCAATTAACATAATAAGTTGAACAAAACAAACTCAACCATAATAATATATAAAGGAATGTATATGACTTAATATACAAAACCCGTAACCATTACAATAAAGATGTATCCCCTAGCATAAAAATAATAGGGGTGACATCCACTAGATCAATATTCATCATCAATTGTGAGTGGCCCTAGCAAAAAAATAAGGGACACCCACCACATCATCATAAAAGCAGCTAAGACACAAGGTGACCGTAAATGAACAAGGCAGGAATAGACAAACTGTTGGGTGAGGCAGGTAGAAAGGAGGACTGGATCTTCTACTAAAGATTAGTTAGAGTCAGGGAAACTATGTTCCCCGCTGCAACTGCTGAAAATTTCAGAGCTTACCAAGACTTAAGTGTAATGACGTTTGAATACTGTCGGCGATTTCCATCCAGTATACTTTTTCAACTCATCGAAGTTCATATGTTGGAAATAGTTAATTGAGGTGGCTACTGCCCTGACATCATGTGCTTTAGGGAAAGAGTCAGGATTGGCTTGTTTAATGAAGTACAGGATTTGTTGCCTGATGCCTTTAATAGATAAAGTGCCACCTTTTTCTCTCTTAAAGAGAGGACCCGATGAGGATGAGGAGGTCCTAGATAGAAAGGCTCGTAAGGTTGAAACTGGGCAAAGAGATACATCTTGTGGAAGGGGTAGTACCTTCCATGGTTCCCACCTCATCAAAGGATCTTCATTCTTATCTATAAAGCTACATTCCGGAGAAAGTAGCACTTCCCCTGTGGGAAGGAACTGAATATGATCCGGATCTCTGGATAAAGCCGACAGTTCTGAAATTCTAGCTCCTGAGGCCAAGCTTAATAAAAATAGGGTTTTTCTTAAGAGCATTATAAACGAGCATGTGTCATTATTGGTTTCTGAAGCCAGCTTTAGAACATCGTTTAAGAACCATGATACTGACGTAGGCCTTACAGAAGGTCTAAGTCTAGCACACGCCTTGGGGATAGACGAGAAGTAGGAATCTGTCAAGTCTATGTTGAACCCAAATTGAAAAATCTTTTTCAAGGCTGATTTGTTTGTCGTAATTGTGCTAGCTGCTTAAAGCCTTTTTCAAATAAGGATCTGAAAAAGGATATAGCTGAATTGATTGTCATGATCCTAATATCTGATTCTTTCAGGAAGGTTGCTAACTTTTTGACAGCAGCATCATACTGTCTCAAAGTTGAATCCCTTTTATCGGATTCCAAGAAGAGAATATTCTGAGGGTCAATGTTCGCATCCCTTTTCACTGCAAACTTCATGAAATCCATAAAGTTAGGTTTTGAGAATCCCTGAGGAAGCGAACACAGTCTTCGTTTGTACTGACTGGGAGAGCCTGGGATTGGGGATCCGAAAGAGGGCGAAGACCCAGTTCCAGAATGAGAGAGTACCAATTGCTCTTCGGCCAGTATGGGGCTACTAGAGCCACTTGACCCTTGAATGTCCTGAGTTTGTTTAACACTTTCATGAGAAGATTCACTGGAGGAAAGACATAAATCTTCTCCCAGTTGTTCCAGTCTAGAGCCAGGGCGTCCGTGGCATAGGCCAGAGGGTCCAGGTTGGGGGCCACATAACACGGAAGTTTGTGGTTCGCTTGAGATGCGAAGAGATCCACCTGTAGACCTGGAACTCTCTGAAGAATCCATTGGAACGAACTGTTGTCCAGTGACCATTCCGACTCTAGAGGTACTGATCGGGATAGAGCATCTGCTATGACGTTTCTCACTCCAGCTATATGAGTGGAGGAGAGATGCCAACTGAACTTGTCCGCCAGGGAGAAGATGGCTACCATGACATGATTTAGATGACGTGACTTGGAGCTCCTCGGTTTTACACAATGTACTACCACTGCGCTGTCCAGGACTAGCTTTATGTGGGAGTACTTTGGCGGACGTAACCTTTTTAGAGTCAAGAACACTGCCATTGCTTCCAGTACGTTTATAGGAACTGACGGAACTGAGGTGACCACGTTCCTTGAACCTTCTTGAACTGGGAATATCCTCCCCAACCGCTTAATGAAGCGTCTGTGTGGATGGTGATCCCTGGTGGAGGAAACTGAAGGGGCACTGACACCGACAAGTTTCTTGACTTTCGCCCACGGCCGGAGTCGATTCTTTAGAATCAGAGGGACTGAGGATAATTTGTCCCTGGACCTGACATTTGCTCATGAGCGCCAGATTCTGGTTAGGTCTTTCAGTTTGGCTTTCATTAGGATGTTTGTCACTGATGCAAACTGGAGAGAACCAGGATCCTTTCCTGAGATCTTCTTGAAGCCAGTTTGTGACTCAGAAATTGCTTGACTGACTTCGCTATTTCCTTCCTCTTGGATGATGGAATCGACAGAGTATGGGAGGATAGATTCCATTGAATGCCTAGCCACTGAAAGTTTGACTCTGGAGTGAGTCTTGACTTGGTCCCCGTTTATCTTGAAGCCTAGATATTCCATGGAACTGAATCACTTTCAGTGTTGCTTTGTTGCATTCCTCGACTGTTGAAGCCCAGATCAACCAATCGTCGAGATACGCTACTACCATAACCCCTTGCGATCTGAGTTGTTGAACTACTACTTCCGCCAGCTTCGTAAACACCCTGGGTGCTACGTTGAGCCCGAAAGGAACTACCTTGAAGGAGAATGTCTGGTCTCCTATCTTGAAGCCCAGATACGGACGAAGTGTCTTGCAATAGGGATATGATAGTAAGCGTCTGTAAGATCGATAGAGGTGGTGACGGCCCCCACCGGGGAAGTAAGGTCCAGCACCTGCGGAGATCGTGAGCATCTTGAACTTGTCGCAGCGAATGGCTAAGTTTAGCGGGGCACAAGTCTAAGATTACCCTTCTTTTTTGTGAGCCTTTCTTTGGCACGCTGAACAAGCGTCCTTGAAATTTTAACCTTTTGACTCTCGCTATAGCTCCTTTCTGAAGGAGATCCTCCGCATACTCCGTCAATTCCTTGAAGGAAGTTGGCGGAAAGGTCTGGATGGGGGTGGGTTCGCTAACCAGCTCCAACCCAGGCCTTTTGACACAATGCTCTGAGCCCACTTGCTGAAAGTTCCACCGGTGGCGAAAGTGAAACAGCGCCTCCCTCCTACCTGAAATTCCTCATTGGTTCTGGTAGCCTCCTCGGCCTCCCCTGAAATGTTTCCCCTATTGAAGGGACCTCCCGATCCTCTCCCACGAAAGGATCGCTACCTCTGGCCCTCCCTTACCCGAGCGGTCATACTTCTGTGAAGCTTGACCCTCGAAGACCTGGTTGTAGGCTGGAGAGAGGGCGTAAGAGGTGAGGGCTGAGGCTGAGGGGAGATAACGTAAATCGACTGCGATTGAGCCTTTGAGGTGGAAGGTTGGGCTGTTTGCACCAAGGGAACAGCCGGAACTTGCTGAGAAAAGCGTGGTTGCTTCTTCTGGTAGGGCTGGAAACGTCTAGGTTTCCTCCGAGCCTTACCCTTACTGACTTGGTCCTGTCGTCTCTTGGCCGTAAGACCCCAACGGTCTTTAAGGCTCTGGTTCAATCTCGTAGCCTCTGACTGAACCTCCTTCACCATCGCTTCTGGGAAGAGGTCTGCTCCCCAGATGCTTGACGCAAGCAACTTATTCGGCTCGTGCCGAATAGTTGCTTCTTGTGAGGACATGTTTCCTACAATTCGTCCTAGCAGTGGCAAACTCAAACATATCTGACTGCACCGTTTGAGTCAAAGATTTGGTAAGAAGCTTGAAGAGCGGTTCCGACCCATAGGCAATGGTAGCCACCTCGGTCATAGCCATGGAATTAATGGACCTGGCTAACCGCGATTTTGGCATCGAATTCTGCCTGAATAAGGCTATCTGGAAGCCTAGGTAGCTTCTCACCAAACTGCTCCATAGCACAGTCTGGTTTGAGTTGGCCCGCTGGAGAAGGTGTTAGGTAAGTCTTCCCACAATTCACCGGCTGAAGGAAGTAGAGGAGATGTAGGATCTGCTTCCTTCAGTTGAGGCATGGAATCCCCCTTCTGGGCTGCTGGAATAGTAGTCGTCGCGATCTTGTCAGGAAGGGAGCGGGGTACTCTCCTTCCATCGTAAAGATCGTTAAACGGACTCTTGAAAGGTTGGATTTTCGTATTGGAACAATCCATGTCCTCTAGACACCTGAGCCATTCTCTCTGAGCCTGGTCACGTGAATAGAGGACTGTCTCCTTTGGTACTTTATCATCCCGAGTCATGGCTGAGGCGGTGAGCCTGGCGTAGCCGATGAACGGAGGCTGAAGGTCTTCCGGGTAGAACTCGAAGTCCTCAATCCTCCGAGTTCCACATTCCGGGATAGAGATGAGCCCGTCTTGGAAGGGGGCGTATGACGCTACTCTCCAAGGGTTGTTCATTGAGAACGGAGGAAGAGAGTCATACGGGGGAAGTTGGGCTCCACCTGTGCTGAAAGGTGGAGGAGAGGCTAGAGGAGCTTGGCTCAGTCCGGCTATAATGGTGTCCTGAGAGGTAATCCTATCCGACAACCGAACGTCGAGAACATTTGTTCCATGCTATTTTTCAGAGACCCAACCAGATCGCCCACCTGTTGTAGAGACCAGGCGTTGGCGTCCAAAGCCGGAGCTGCTGCGGAGGTGGAAGGGTGGCCCTGAACTGGAACCAAGGGTGTAGCGGAACTAACGACTTCCGCTGGGAGTGTGAGATCTCTCCTGGAGGATCTACTCCTCGAGGACTTAGAGCCGGACCCAGAAGCTTTAGATCTCTCTGCTCCGGGATTCCCAGCCGGAGACTTACGAGAAGAGGATGACGCCGAAGCCGTCTTCTTAGACGACGACGACGTCTTCGTCAAGGTTTTCACTGTCTGACCCTTGACCTTGGGTCTAACTGAAGCGTCAGGAGAAGTATATAACTCATTACCCGTAAAAGCCTTGTGAAGGATGGAGAGGTTGAGGAGTAGAAGAAACCAGTAGCACCCAAGGGTATCCCTTGGTGTCCAACTTACCTACCTCGACCAACAGGTGTCTACACCTAACCATGGGGTTCTACATTAATATCAAGCGTCGCGACTTCCGAGGAGATGTCCTGGCCTTGGTCTGTCAACGAGGCAGCCAGCTGTTGCTGGATGAAGGCGATAGTCGGGCCGCATCTGCTGGGTCGACGTAGCCTGTCGCCTTGCCTCCGGGGAAGATTAGTACCGCCAACCTCTTCTCAAGGATGTAGGGCATACCCTTGGCGGCGTTCTTCCCGAAACCGCCCGACCCAGAGCCCCGCAGGGTTGCCAGTGCGGTATCCCTCACAGCCGGAGCCTGGAAGAGAGGGTATTGATTAGATTTAAGAATAACTTAAAACTAAACTAACTTAAAGCGTACTTAAAATTATAGGGGCTATAAGACCCCCTGAATCTTACCTTAAGTTAGAGTGATTAATGTAAAAACTTAAGCACTATAAAAAAATGAGAACCAGTTAACGGAGTTGGAATACTTACCCCGTCTAAGAGCTGGCTCACCAGATCGTACAGATGGTACCACGTCTCGTGGTACCAGACCTGGATGTCCCCGTGCGGAGTCGCGCATGGAGCATGGGGACCGGCAAAACTTCGTGTCCACATGGGTCCTGAAGTGTGGCGGCGCATCCGGATGCTCACAGTTTGGTGGTCTGTAAGTGAAAACGACACATGAGTATCTAAAGACTATCACTTACAGGCTAAAGGACAGAAGAACTCCGTTGCATGAGCCGGAGCTCGGAAAAATTTTGGGCATAACCCCTCCCTTCCCAATCGCCTGAATAGGCTATAACCCCGGAGGGATCCGGTGGGACAGGAAGGGAGGGGGGATGGTTTAAGGTACTTAAGATAAACTTAAATGTTTAACATAATAGATCTTAAACCTAAAAATTCGAACGTACCGGACTAAGTCCAGTGCGTGGCGGAGTGTTGTAACTCAGCGAGACGGAGTGGTTAGAAGGGACCGACTGTATGTTCCGGTCCACCCTGCTGGGTGGACTAGCACCTTTCCGCTGGATGCCAGGTCTCCGGTGGTAAAGGAGCCCTAGTAAGGTGGGAAAGAGCAAGAGGACATACAGACTCGGGCTAGCAACGGAGCGACGGGGTAGCAACGGAGGGGGGAAAGGCCAGTCCCCCCCCACCTTACCATCCGGCCGGACCGAGAAGCCGGAGAGGTCGAGTCCAGTCTGGGTCTGTCCCGTCCCTCTACTCCCTCCGCCTGGGGGGAGAGGGGGGGGGGGGGGGGGGGAGGGAGGCAGGCTCGGGTATGCGAGCGAGCATGGGCAGACCGACCCATCCCCCTGACTCTATAGAAGAGCGGGAGGGGGGGAAGGTGACTGGACAGGCGTCTGGGCTGCCTCGTGATCACGTAGTGACCACGGGGCGATAAGAACAAAAACAACTAAGCCTAGAAACATAACCAACTGATCAGAGAGATGCTATCGGGAAGCAACCGAACTGAAGAGCGGTAGCATATAGGCCCAATGGGCCATGACCTAGGCTCAGCAAGCCAGACGCCTAGCTAACCTAACAAATACATATAAATCAAATGAATAATAAAAATGAAAGAAAGAAAACAATATAGTAGGAGAAAAAATCCAGGAGTGTACGACTAACTCGAAGGCAAGTCTACCACTCAAGCTAGCCGAGGCCGATACTAAGAGCCGTGGCTAGGGTCTGGATGGAAGGAGCCTACATGAGGTAAAAGACATGCATGCATGACAAAACCGTGTAGACCGTACCCTAAACAAAGCGGATAATTAAAATAGAGCGTACTTAAGTAAGGGGATGTTCTGGGTATGGGCGACCAAGAACGAACCCACCACGAGGCAGAACCATGCTGCCATGCTTCCGACCTAGAGTTCGTATTATATACCTAGAAAACGGCAAATACGGGCTCAGGGCCGGAAAAAACCAAATAGCAATAAACACTGAGTACTTAACTTAGCTGCTGCGATGGCTGCACGCTCCATGGTAAATAAATCCAAAGTAAGGGCACACAAAAACACAGAGTAAAAAATGACACGTCTGAATTGGGTGCGCTAACTGAAAAGGATGGCCACCAGAGGCGCAGCAGTCGGCAGCATGGGGATGGAGTAGTAGTAGTAAGTGCTGCCCACTCTGTGGGTCGGCTCTCCTCTTGGGGGATTTTGTAGTGGGAGAAGTTCTTTTGGCATTTGGCTCGTGGTAGTGGTCTCACTCGCCATAGTGTTCATACCGACACCCTCTTGGAGGGGGGTGAGCGAGTCAGTTATACTGACCTTTTTCTTTATTTATTTATTCTCTGGTATGTGTTAGTACATTTACCCTAGAAATAATAGATTAAAGGATATTTCGCGCAGCGACACGAGCTGAGCCCAGAAAATTATAACTTTCATTACACCTCAGTTTTACCTGCAGGAAAGTGTTTCCCAATTGCATCACTAAACATTGACAAGCCAACGATTCAAGAATTATGATGGTATGATAAAACTTTCTTTAAATTTCATCCCATATAATATTTATTTTCAAAATATCATATATTCACATTTAAATGATGTTTTAATTATTGCCTTAGGTCCTAACACCATTCAAATGCTAATATATCTCCAAAACCACTGAAGACAAAAGAAAAATTCTTTTGGTGGATAAAACCTTACATCTTTAAATTTCATCCAATATAAGATCTATCTTTAAAAAATATAACTTCACATTTAAATGATGTTTTAACTACTGTATTATAAGCTTAGCCATGGTCCAGCCATAATGCTATTCAAATGTTAACATCCTCAAAAGTATTGAAGATAACAGAAAAGTTCTTTTGGCAAATAAAACCTTATACGTATCTTTAAATTTTATCCCATATAAGATTTATTTTCAAAATATCAATCTTACTGGAAATGGACTCATTTCTGATGGTCTGGCATGCCCTGGTTCTAACCCCATTCAAGTGCTAATTTCCCCAAAAATATCAAAGGTAAAAGGAAAATTTTTTCAGCAGATAAAACCTTACATCTTTCAATTTCATCCCATATAAGATTTATTTAAAACTATTTTAAATGCAATTAATAACAATAACTATGTAGCAGAGAGTTCAGAGATACCTAGTTAAACATTTGATGGTTTAACTTGAAGCTTCACGAGTTATCGCCTTTACGGTATCCTATACTGGTATATAATATTAATACAATAATAATACAGTGTTGTTATAATATTTATGCATTTCTACAGTAAGTTATTTAAAAAAATTAAAGAAGATAATTTTCGTTGCCTTTTGTCTTTTAAGTAGTGAAGCGATGGGGGAGGTTGGGCCTGTCAGAAAGGTCACATTACTTTACAGGAAGTGACCAGGGGTCCAAATTGTTGCTAATGCCTGATCATCTCATTTCTATTTCTTCCTTTTATTTCTCCCTCTCTCTCTCTGCCAAAGGGTAGAATGAGAAACAGATTGAGAGACAGACAAAAAGATACTTAGTTCAGCCCTCTCTCTCTCTCTCTCTCTCTCTCTCTCTCTCTCTCTCTCTCTCTCTCTCTCTCTCTCTCTCTCTGGAAAAGATATACGTACGATGGAGAGGAAGAAGTGCTGCCTATAGAGGTTCATTTCAATCTTTTGATATCGTAAGGAGTTACTCTCTCTCTCTCATATTATTCTCTGTCTCCAAAATAATTCATAAATAATTTCACTCTTGATAGTCAAATATATATGATGTTGCTCTCTCTCTCTCTCTCTCTCTCTCTCTCTCTCTCTCTCTCTCTCTCTCTCTCTCTCTCTCCTTAAATTTTATATATGAGCACCTATACCTACAGCTTTTGGCTGATACAGCTTTGACAAGGTTGGGGGAGGCACCCACTCACTTGACTGTCCATGTCACTTTTTCTTGCGTTAACAGGGACATATCCAGATGTTAAAAGACTTTTGTATAACCAGAAAAGTTGTGAATAATCCATTATTTTCAATTGGTTCCTATAAGAATACCTACATGGTCTTTTATAACTTTAAGAGATGTACTGTCTGAGAGTCCTGTTAAATGTGTATCTTGAAATGTGCAATGTGCATCCTTCAAGTCTACTGGAGGCATTAAGTAATGCTCTGTTGAAAGTTATCACCAAAAAGTCAGATAGAGGAGAACAGTTACTCTCTTCATCTGTAGTAATCATGTTAGATTTAAATGCACATGCTTCAGGTGGCCATCAAAACCATGAATTTACAATCTCAGATAAGTCATCAACATTAAGTCCGAGAAAGGCAAAACTGCTTCATCAAAAGCAGCACCAACACAATTTATTTTAGCAATGTAGCCAAAGCAAATGTGATGCAGACAGTGGAGTACCCAAGTGGTGGCACACTCTTTCCTTCATTTGCTTGCAACTTGTTAGCTAACTACCTTATTACCCAGCTTCACTGACCAGACCAGCTTTTATCAGCCAAGGGTACATACTATCCATAAAAATGATAAGTTTTTCACCCTCCCCGGAACAAAACTGCAATCAGTGTGAACACCTTACTATAACTCTGTCTCTTTCAATAACATGAGTCTAAGAACTTTGAAAAATTGTGAGAACCTGCAGTAATTCTAGCTAATGATTCCGGGCCTGGTTTTACCTTGGAAATTGATTATTCCTACAGTTTTAGTGCTTTTGATGAAGAAGCAGTATATTAACCTTTTGGGGGGGTCAACTGTTATTTACCTCCTACCTCTATCCAACAATGATGGGGGACTTTGGGAATTCGGGGTTTTGGGTGGGGAACACACGTAAACAAAGTGCCCATGTTTGTGTTCTGGTAGAGGGTAATGTCTGTATACGCAAACCTTCAGGGAGCCATATGTTCCAAGGAAGGGAGAGGCTGAAGGAAAGTGGGGTACTTCAAGGGTGGGGGGGTGTAGAAGGTACGAGTTGGTAAAGAAGGGGTGGGGATGTTAAGTAAAGAGATCTAGATGTAAATAACAATTAATTAACAAAGACTACTTCTACATCAAAAGCACTAAATCTGTAGGAAGAATCAATTTCCAAGGTAAAAGCAGGCGTGGAGACATCACTTAGAATGACCTCATCAAGAATAAGGTTTGAACAATGACTAAATCACAAAGCACTTACTCATGCGGTGAACATACGAGTCTTCATTCGTTCCCCATGTGTGTTAGGCAAAAACCCAATGTCCTCAATGAAAATTGTGTAACAACGGTATATATAATGCAAATATTTTTATGTAATTACTGCAGTGATATAAACTGTAATCACATTAATTAATTGCATATAAAAAATATATATATATATAAAAATTCGACATTCGGTCAACTTTAACTCGTCAGATATGGTCGAAAACTGCAATTGTAAGCTAATACTCTTACAGTATAGTAATATTCAATCCATTTGTCTTCATTTTGAAAGAAATGGAAGTCTCTCGGATAATATTTTAGATTATGGTGAATTTTTGAAAAATAGTTGTTTACGTCCGCGCGTTACGAATTCATGCATTATTTTGTGATAATTTTCTCTGTGTGCTTTAATCGTTTTACAATGTGTTATAATACCAAAATGATTGCAATTTAGTGTACATTACAACGAAAAAAAAGTAACTTGTTACCTTTAAAACCGTTTTGCGCCCACAGCACGATTTGAATAAACTTATATATGAAATTTCGTTTTTGCGCTCATATATATCGCATTATTTTATATGATAATGATTAATTTTTTCGTTTTCTGATGGTTGAAATTACTAAACTTCAGCCAATGACAAAAAAAGGAGCCAAAAATGAACTCTTAATCTTGAAAACTAAGCGCGCTGTGAATTTTTGAAAAAAAATATTTTTTTCCGCTTCCGCGCTCACTCTGAAACACCTCCGGCACACGGGAGACAATTTTTTTTTTACCGCTTCGGCGTAAGAGGGTTAATCACAGCCGGGCAAAAAAATATTACTTTAAATTCTTGTTCATGAGGTAAAACTGTTTAGAAAAATGTCAACTGAAAAAAAAAGAAAAGAAAAAAAAAATGAAAGAGGAAAATATGAACCAAGTCAGAAGTGTTTCATGTTTCTGCAACCTCGTGTTTCGTAAATGAGGTTAACCTGAATATGGAGGTGTGTCTGGGTATGTCTGTGTTCAAATCATAGAGTACTATATACCTGGAGTTGCGATCTCTCTACCCATACTATGTAGTTCACTGGTCTTCCACCAGGGCAGCTGCAAAGACTTGCGGCCATTATTAAAGGTCTCGTAACCCTTAAATTGTGCAGGAGATTAGTGTTATTTTGAATTTTTAATGCGTAAGTGTTACCAAATTTAAAGGGTTTAGTGAATATTTATGAATATAAAATTCTTTGGTGAATGTTTATTGTTGAGTATTCAGTGAATGCTTAGCGAGTCTCTAGGGTTTTAGTGAATGTTTTGTGAATGTTAGTGAATGTTTAGCATGTAAGTATTTAGTAAATCTTTAGCAAGTGTTTAGTGAATGCCTTGTGAATGTTAGTTTAGTAAATATTTATTCTGTAAGTATTCAGTGAATGTTTAGTTAGTCTTTAGGTTTTTAGTGAATCTTTGGTGAGCATTGGTAAATGTTTATTTAAGGGATTTTGACAAAGGAAAAATCTATTTCTGGGGGAAGACCTGTGCCGCCCGGTGAAAAGTTCCTGTAGCTCACTTTTCTAAGTATAAATAGATCCTAGATATACCAGAGAAAAAGCTAGTATGGAATGCTGAAGTTACTACCCTCAGCTCGATCACCCCCAAGGGCGTTGGTATAAGCACTAGGGTGAGTGGAAGCCACTTCTCACAGGACTTCTGCCAATTAGAGGATTCCTTTCAAAGTCCCTTCCACGGCAAGAGCCGTTACAAAGGCCACCCCCTTTACCTTCCGCTCGCTTCAGTGAATGTCTTGTGAATGTTAATGTTTAGTGTGTAAGTTTTCAGGTAATGTTTAGTGAGTCTCTAGGGTTTCAGTTAATGTTTTTTGAATGTTAACTGTTTAAGTATTCAGTGAATGCTTAGTGAATGTCTTGTAAATGTTAGTGTTAGTGAATATTTATTAAGTATTCAGTGAATGTTTAGTGAGTCTTTAGGGTTTTAGTGAATGTTTCATGAGTGTAGTGAATGTTTAGTAAGTACGTATTTAATGAATGTCCTGTGACAGGTAGTTTAGTGAATGTTTAGTAAGTAATCAATGAATGTTTAGTGGTGTTCAGTGAATATCTTGTGAATGTTAGTGTGTATTTATTAAGTGTTTAATGAGTGATGAGTAGATGTTCATTCATTGTTTATTGTTTAATGACAGTTTAGGGGTTTAATAAAAATTTAGGGTTTAGCGAGTATTTAGTGTTTAATGAGTATTTAGGGTTTAGGGAGTGTTTAGTGTATAGTGAGCGCTTAGTAAATGTTTAGTGTATAGTGAATGCTTAGTGATTGCTTGGTGTTTAATGAATGTTTAGGATTACATGAGTGTTTGTGGTATAGTGGGTATTTATTGAGTTAGGTGTTTTATGAGTGTTTAGTGTATACTGAGTGCCTAATGAGTGTTGAGTTTCACTGAGTGTTTAATGTTATTCAGTGTGAGTGTATGTTACATGTGAGTGTTTAGTGAGTATGAGTGTATAGTGTATAGCAAGTGTGAGTGTATAGTAAGTGTGTTTAGTGACTGTAAGTACATTGTGAATGTTACTGTTTAGTGATTGTACATTACTGTTTAGTTAGTGCTTAGTGAATGTATGCTAAGAAAGTCCTGTAACCATTTATTATAGACACTGCTTAGATCCTGTTAAATTTGGTCCAGTATTAATAATTAAAATATTATAAAAATAATAATAATACCAGCAACAATAATAATAATAATAATAGTAAAAATAATAATATTAATAGTAATAATAGTTAGGTAATAATGATAGTAAAAATTATAAAAATAATAATATTACTATGAGCTGGACAGAGACCTTTCAATATGGCCACTCAAATCACACACTCGATAGGGAGATCGCCACTCCAGTGATTAACACTCTATGGTTTGAATCGCAAACTTGAATCACTGGATAATGGTAATTACCGTCTGATGTTGTCAAGCATGTTCACCATCTTAACTTAAACACAAAAACTTTCTCAGAGCTATGCAGACTGGTATTTCATATTGATTTCAGGAAATTTTACATTTCAGTAGTCTTAAAATCGATTTCATTGGAATCGTTTACACATTTGGAGGGATGCTAAGCAGTGACTGCACTCTCCAACACCAGAATATACCTTTGTTTAACAAAAGGTTACAGTATGATAGCCTATAGCTACAAGTCATGTTGGATATAAATTGCTGAGAATTTCTTTAAGGACATTATCTCCTTTCGAAATAACAGATTCATAAAAAATGACGTAGACTTTGTATAAGGTCCTATGTCTATTTGTCGGTTTACACAGCTTATGACGTTTGAATTATAGACCTATCTTATACTCAGCGGTTTTATTGTGATTCTTGTGATTAGTCTTGTTTTTGTTGCTCCTGTTATGGTGCTTGTAGTGTCTTCAAAATTTACCATATGGTATGCAAAGAATTATCTTCCTACTCTTGTAAGCTGAAGTTTAGTCATTCATTAAAAGTAATCAAGATCTTTTTTAATATGGTCTGCACTAGAATATTCTCCTAACAACAGAGAGAGAGAGAGAGAGACTACAAGAATGCCCCCAAAAACCAAGTTATTTATGGGCTACTCACAGACTTTTCAGGTAGGCTATCACACATTTTTCTTATTTGTTAAGTATCTTCTGATGCCTTCCTACCATAACCTTCATTTTCATAGAAATACTATGGCAGCCTTATATTTACTAATCACATTTATATAATTTGTTATCCCTTTAGTGTGCATATATATTTTCAGTATACGTAGTTCATGGAGAGCAGTTTGATAGCTGAGCGCAAGGCTGAGGCAGTCCTAAGATTTGGCCATCCACACATGAATGTGTAAGTGCTCTTGCTAATATGTGTACATTCCACTTTACGCATACCTATACCTTATATATTGTGGAGTTGAAACTACTTCATTAATTAAAAGCTACTGTTTCCTACATATCTAGGTAGAAAACTATTTGCAATAAGAAATTGATGTGTTGGCCCATGCCCTGTCATTGTCTCATAATGTAAGAATTTTATGTGTAGGCCTAGGCCCTGTCATTGCCTCAAAATATCCGAAATTTTCTACTAGGTTTACTAGGATTATATACCCTGTCAGTACCTCAAAATATAAGAAATTAACAAGTATGCCTATCCTGTCATTACCTTAAAATATAAGAAATTGATATGTAGACCTAATCTCTCAATGATATTAACATTTGACATGCAGGATTAGTATGATGAATTAATACCCTAACATCGGAACCGCCTGCATGACTTTACGCTTCATTTCAGCACTTATTCTCACCGCATGCTCTTCTCAACCTTTGGCAAACAAGTGTCGCCATTTGTGTGGTGAAAATAAATTCGAAATATGTTCACCTCCTAAAAGTGTTTCTTGAATTTATATATATATAAAAAAAAATTCCATTATTCTCACTGCATGCTTTTCTTTGCCATTGCATTTTTTTGCAGTGATTTTGTACTGAAATTTGTAGTGGTATACTTTTCAAGATTTGGGGGACAGGACATTTCAATTTAACTCTGAAAAGCAATATTTACTGCTACAACAGTTCAACATTTTATCCCATCTTCCTCTAATAGCAGAGTCATCTTGTAATGTCCATACATATTGTGCTTCCACAGATCTGTAATTTATCAAATTACTATCATAACCAGTAGTTACAGTTTGTAATGCTATTTTTTTTAATATATGACATAACTGCTATGCACATTGCCTTGTATTGGTTCATATTGGTTGCTGCTATAAATGGCAATTCTAAGGTGAATAGATCAGTTGTGTGAAGAGGATTGAGAGATCTATCAGCATGGTCTCTTTCATACTCGCAGAAAGACAGACAGACAGTTCTAAGCTGTAGCTTCCAGACTTCTACAGCTAATTCATCAAAGATTCTGGAACAATGCCCTGGATTTTCATAACCCTCATCAGGATATGAGAGTCTTCAAACACTGCAGTATCAATCAAATTTGAAGAAATTTGCACCTTTCTTGCTTAAAGCAAAACAGGAAGTGAAAATGGCGACACCCGTTGGTCAAAGGTTGAAAAGAGCGTGTGGTGACAAGCGGAGATGAAATTATTTTCACCGTGCGGTGCCAATATCCACTTTGTTCAATTAATGTAGTCTATGTCGGATCTGACAATGTAGGCCAAAACCAATAAAAAAAAAAAAAAAAAAAAAAAAAAAAAAAAAAAAATCAAAAAAAAAAAAAAAAAAAAAAAAAAAAAAAAAGCAAGATGTGTATTAAGTAGGCTGCATAAAAAAAAAGTAATCTGCATAAAAAAAAAAGCACAGACAAAATTATCCAAGATCTTTTAATGATATATACTAGGTATACTATTGTTGATTCACGTCAACTGTGCATTTCATGTCTAGGTCAGGCCCTTACGATGCTCCTAATTGGCTGTTGATAAGCCAGTCACAAGGCTAGAAACTCATTCTCCCGAGAGAGTTCACATGGATAGGATCTATGTTCCACCTCTTCTGAGGGATACATCTTTCAAAAGATGTGGAACATACATCCTGCCTATGTGAACTCTCTAGAGAGACTGAGAGTCTCCAGCCCTGTGATTAGCTTATCAACAGCCAATAAGGAGCGTCGTATGGGACTGGCCTAGATATCAAATGCAAGGTTGATGTGAATCTACTATAGGATAATGCATCACTGTGTGGGCACTTGCACGGACTAATGAGCAACTTTTCACATTCACATTTTCTCATTTATTTAAGTCTATATAACTATTTTGACTTAAAAAAAAAAAAATTTTTTTTTTTTTAATTGTAAGGCTCAAACAAATGTAATGTTTAATGTGTGCTATGGATGCCAGTCATCGTTGCCAATGCTGATGCCTTTAAAAACTGTTTCCATGAATTCTAGATGTCATAGTAATGCAATAATAATAAAACTGATCTAATATTGACTTATACAGTGGGCCCCCTGTATTCGCGTTCTTCGGATTCGCAGATTTTTCTCTGGACCATATCTACCCATTATTTGCGGTGAATTCGCCTACTTGCGGGATTTTCTGACGATAAATAATCTCTAATTAGTGTATTTTGATGTTATTTTCATGCCTAAATACATTTTTATGATACAAAAATTATTTACTAATTATAAAACATTAATATTGATCAATGCTGTATTAGTAAGTTTAATAAGATTAAATGATATCACATAATAAATAATAATTCTCTCTCTCTCTCTCTTACAGAGATGTATGCTTTTTGTATGATAAATGACTGACTAATTTTCAAATATTAATATTAATGTAAAGAGCAATCACTTCAATAAAGAAAATACTACAATGAATTAGTAAGATTTTAGTTCTTTCAAACTCCAGCTCTCTCTCTCTCTCTCTTTCTCTCTCTTTTATTGAGATGAGAGATTTTTATGGTACACTATGTATAATATATTTATTAATATTTTCATATGATGATGATGATGATGATGATGATGATAATAGTAATAATAATATTTCGGAAGGAGACCCTCTCGTAGGCATGTTTTGTTAAAAATGATATTGTTATGATACAATAAAGTTTTGTTTGTTCATACTTACCTGGCAGATATGTATATAGCTGTATTCTCCGAAGTCCGACAGAATTTCAAAACTTACGAACACACGCAGTGGGAGGCCAGGTGGTTAGTACCTATTACCGCCGCTGGGAGGCGGGTATCAGGAACCATTCCCATTTTCTATTCAGATTTTCTAGTGCCACTGTCTCCTGAGGAGAGGTGGGTGGGCACTATGAATATATATATCTGCCAGGTAAGTATGAACAAACTTTATTGTATCATAACAATATCATTTTGTACATGAGACTTACCTGTCAGATATGGAATTTTTATTCTAAAATTAATATTAATAATACTTACCTGTATAATTTATCTAGCCCTAAATCCCCAAAAACCGCACCAAAATTTACCACATTGGCAACCCTGTTACCCTCCTATTCTGTCCGCCAGTTGGCAACACTGTCGTTGACAGATACAAAAACCTTCCCTCAAATCAGTTGTGATAGGCAGATCGTGGGGTAGGATGGGTGGGACTAGATAAATTATACAGGTAAGTATTATTATAGTTATTGTTATAATACAATTAAGTTTGTTCATACTTACCTGCAGATATATATATAGCTGTATTCTCCGAAGTCCGACAGAATTTCAAAATTCGCGGCACACGCAGTGGGCGGCCAGGTGGTAGTACCCATTCCCGCCGCTGGGAGGCGGATATCAGGAACTATTCCCATTTTCTATTCATATTTTATCAGTGCCACTGTCTCCTGAGGGGAGGTGGGTGGGCACTTAATTATATATATCTGCCAGGTAAGTTATGAACAAACTTAATTGTATTATAAACAATACATTTTGTTCATGAAACTTACCTGACAGATATATATATAGCTGAATCCCACCTTCGGATGGTGGGAAGAGACAGAATAGGATTTTTGGGAAACTAAATTAAGTAGATGATGTACATCTTGGTTCCTCACCTGTTAGCATAGCCGACTTCGTGATTACTGTCACCAAAGTCTGCTTCTGCGTTACTAGAGTTGCCAGCGAGGTAGAGACCTGTAATGCTGGTGCGCTCTAGATGATCTGTCAACGGGGGCGTGACCACAATGTGACTAGACCATATGACCATACTTCTGAGGGCAACGAAGCTAAAACACCACCTGACCTAACCTATCAAAGTTAGTTCCATAACTTCTAGGCTAAAGAAAAAGGAACGCGCCTCAAGCGACCAACCCTTCAAAGTTAAAAGCACACCTATCCCTTTTCTATAGGATAGGATTCGTGTTGCTTGCTGCCCCCAATAATATATCTACGGATAGTATGGTCCTAGCGACTTACAGATCTCAAATGTCGTCTTCACATCCCGTCGGGAGTGTGAAGCGAACACAGAGTTGCTTCGCTAAAGCGTGGCACTCAGGATGTTACTGAGTGTCATGCTCTGTTGAAATGCTTCCGAGGGCCGCGCCCTCACCTCTTGAGCATTCATATTAAGAAAAAATCTCAAATCTTTATGCAAACATAATGAATGAGACTTCTTAAAAGAACTCCTTGACTATAATGCCAGGGTGTTCTTGGACATGAACCAGTCTGGTCTTTTACGGAACACCGCAGATTGTCCGTTGACCTCGACTTTCTATAGTTTATCAAGATAAAAACTTGAGAGACCGACAGGGCACAGGACTCTCTAATGCCCTTGCCCAATAATTTACGCCATACCCTTGGTCTCCAAGCTTCGGGTCAAGGGTTAGACAGGTTTTCGTTCTTATCAAGAACGGAAGGCTTAGAGGACAGACCGCATTATGTCCTTTAAAGCTAAAACCTCTGATGATGGCTAAAACCTCACTAACCCTCTTTGCCGTGGCTAGAGCGGTTAGAATGTTAGCCTTTCTGGTCACGTGTATCAAGTTCGCAGAAAGGATAGGCGTTCGAAATGCTTTTGGCATCAGAAACTCAGACTACGTCTAAGTTCCATGCCGGAACTGCGATCCAGAGAATTTCAAGATCTCCCCAGACCTCAAGATCGTGAAGCTTTGTTGTTTGACAGAACCGAATCTCTGAGCCTAGAGGCCGTCAACACATATTTGCATATTCTACAATAGTTAGGACTTCTAGCTTATCTCATACTTCATACGGAAAGATAGAACCATAAAGAAATTCACAGAGGTCGAGGTGGAGGAACAGTCATTTCCCTTCACTATCTCCAGAAACGGCCCCCTCCGACTGAACACTGAAAATAGGCAGCACTGCTTTGCCTTGGCCAAGAGACTGCCATAATCTTGAAGATCTTATCGCTTCTCGATAGTCTGAACGCCTTCAGACTCAGAGAGGAGAGATATTAGATACTTCACTAAGTGACGATGTTAGATTACACCGATTCTCTCGGGAAGGGTCTTGGACAATTCTCTGAATTACCTGACCTCTGTGAATCCAACCTCTTAGAGGCCAACATGTGCGACTAAAGCTAATCCTCTAGGATCATGAATAAGGGAACAACTTAAGAGGAAGCTCCTTCGTCTTCAATATTACGAAAAAACTTAACGAAAGGACGCCCTCAGTCTCTCCTCAACTTTCGACATACTTCTAAGTGAGGATTACTCAGACGTCAGTAGTTGTTGCCTTCGAATCGAGAAGACCCGCACGGACGTGCACTAGTTTAACGAACCTCTTGAGGAATCGTTACGTTCCGTGCCCAAGCCCATAACCAAAACTCTCTCTTCTTGAGCTATGAGAGAGCTGAGAAATTATCCGAGATGATTTTGGGCCACTCGATCCAAACTCACCCTTCGAGGAACTGGAGAGCCGACCAATTTGGCTTCCAATTCTTTCAGACAATGTGCCAGAACATCGTTCCTCTGTTCGGATGTCTGGCACCCTCTCGCTATCACCCGAAGATCCTCAGCCGTTGAGAGAAAAATAGAATATTATTCTAGATCTTTGATGTTATTCCAATTTCTTCATGAGGAAAAATTGTAGAGGTCTGATTGCTGTTTATTCAGGGAAAAACAAGCTTCTCCAGCGAGGAAATGGTCCCCCAGCAAACTCATCCATTCCCTCACTCAGCCTGCTTCCTTCCCTAAATAAGGCTGCGCTTTGCATAAGCAGGAGAGCATTATTATAGTGCTATGCCGCGGTAGATTCGTACAGAATTCTGTTACCGTGCGGTAAACCCGCACCGAACAAGTATAAGAGATATCTTGTTGAAATTTTCTAAGTAAACGGAAGGCTGTTCATTCATGATTACTAGAAATTTCCTCAACCCCGAGGCTAAAATCCATGATTGTAGGGCAGAGAGACGGCTTATTCAGCCATTCCCGCAAGGGAGAGATGACGTAACCAACCGCGCCATGTCACCAAGCTAGCCGGTACTGCGTAGATCACAGTAACAGCAGCCTTGTTCATCGTTCTCGCACTATCTGCCTGAGTTGCCAGCTACTCCTTTACGAAGGGATAGGTATGAAATTATCGAGCAAAAGGAAACTCTCAAGCAGGCATATTTAAACGAAACAAAATTCGCTAAATACAGAAGCTGA
This sequence comes from Macrobrachium nipponense, assembly GCF_015104395.2. Taxonomy (NCBI): domain Eukaryota; kingdom Metazoa; phylum Arthropoda; class Malacostraca; order Decapoda; family Palaemonidae; genus Macrobrachium; species Macrobrachium nipponense. The sequence goes on along the minus strand of NC_087202.1, from coordinate 91,433,369 downwards.
GTTGGTGTTGTCGTAACAATACCTGAAGAGTTGTTCTTACTCCAAAAACTCTTGGAAGGTTGAAGGGAGTGCAATTAAATACATTAGAACAACAGTTCTTTCGGCTTCTATCCGCAGAGGTAAATACGATATGCGTATATGACTTGACCCATGCGTTAGCAAAATGACGCAAAGATAAACTACGTAAGAATTGTAGTAATTTGAACATCGAATTCTCTACTACATCTTTCCTCGACGAGGAAGAGAGAAAGAAAGGAAAACGACTGACCACGTTCTAATGAATGAGACTTTTTAAAAGACTCCTTGACTCTTTGCCAAGAAAAGGGAGTAATATTCGAATAGAGATCAAGAGAGAACCGAGGATCGAAAAGGACCGTTCAATGTTCTTATGATATTGGACATAAGACTTTCCTGGATCTAGTCTACAAGTCTTTTTCTTACTCCCCGGATGAGCCTCTGAAAATGAATGAGAGCTCTTCCGAAATTTGTTAATGAGTTTATCGTTTAAACGATAAAAACGTTAAAATCTATGTCAATGACAACTACCCCATTTATGAGGGGTCCCCCACTTAAATGACAAAACGTTTAGTATCTTGACAATGGGAAAACAGTCCTTACTTGACAAAACTATTAGCACTTTGCTAATAGGGGAAAACCCTTTAACATGACCGAAAGTCACCCAAGAATCCGAGTATATAATCTTCCCGATTCTCAGAGAAATCGATGAAGAGGAAAGAGGGATCGAAGAAAAAATTCGGGTATGTCTCTCCGCTAACTCCGAATCCTTTTTAAAAATTTCTGTAAAGGAATGTCCTGTGGAGAGTCCTGAAAAAAAAAAAAAACCTCCTCTTGACGAGCGTTTATAAAGCGTCAAGCGTCCTAAGAAACGTCCTGAACAGCAAATAAGACGCCTTCTACAAGTTTTTCTTTTCTCTGCAAAAGGTCCTGCCGAGCTTCCACCGACGCGTCCTGGCGAATGTCCACAAAAGCGTCCTCATAAGCGTCCTGCCGAGCGTCCTCAAAAGCGTTCTGCTTAGCGTCCTGGAAAGCGTCCTGCTGGAGCGTCCTCAAAAAACGTCCTGCTTAGCTACGAGCGTGTCTGAGCAGAGAACACCAAGTCTTCTGAACGACGTTTCAGAGAGGAACTCGTTGAGCGCCCTGATGCATGCAAGGCCCGCCAAGAGGCGTCCTGGCGAGCGACCTTGCCAACATCTCAATGTTATGACGAACCGCGTTTTGCGTATGACGTTGAATATTTTCAAGGGACGTCCTCATGCGAGTCTCCATGGAGAGCCGCACGCTGCTCCTGAAGTGTGTGAACACAAAAGGAAGACGTATGGCTTTCGTCTTCAAGACGGGCCTTAAAGACCTTCATACCTTCTTACAAAGACAGTGGCCGTCTGTGCGACAACTTGCGTCTTAGTAATGCAAAAGAACATCTCCAGAAACGCACTCAGCAAAGGAACGCCGAGCGTCCGAAAGACACCCTCGCAAGTGCTTGCCGAGCGTCCTGGAGAATGTCTCTACTTATAGGACGTCGAGCACCTGCAAAAGCTTCCTCACGTCTAAATTGCCCTTCTTATGCCGAACCAGAGACTAAGTGTGTGACTGTGCAAAAGCAGCTTGCCGGACCGTCAAACTTATCAGCTTGCTTTTTCGAAGTAAAGCGAACGTTACATACGTATACAGAGCGCCATGAGGAGAGGAGACGAATACTGAGTTGCTCCTCCAAAAGTTGGAATCTAGAATGTCCTTGATTACCAAATTCTTTTGGAATGCTAGCGAGGTTGAAACAGCTCTAACTTCATGAGCGTTCACTTGCAGGAGGCTCAAATCACTCTTCTGGCAAGATGAATGAGCCTCCTTAATATGTCCCTTAGGAAAAGAGCCAGTGCATTCTTCGAAAAGGGTAAATGTGGTTTCTTCCTGAGCACCATACATTACCTGAAGGACCTCTTACTTCCTTCGTTTATGTAAATAAAATTCGAGAGCCCTGACAGGCACAGGACTCTTTCATTCTCTCGTGACGAGAGAGAGAGGAGTGAAGCGTCCTCTTCTCTAAACGCTTCTTTAGGGGGCGCGAGTCCTTCCGAGAGCTCCAACCCCTGTGTGGGGAGGACGCCTCGGAGGACGAGAAGCAATCCTTCAAGATTCGTGCACGTGCTCGATCTTCGGCAGTGCTCGATCTCGGCAGCCTGGGAAGCGACAACAGGACCTGCCGGAAAGGAAGCCAGATCAGCATGAAAAACCCGTAACCTCCTTCGGCTTTTGACATGCCCTCTCCCTGGTTTCCTGGGAGTCCGACAGAGGTCTAGGCCTGAGCGTTATGGGGCCGATCTGACGTTCCCTCCTGACGAGAGAGAGGACGTGAAGCGTCCTCTTCTCTAAAGCTTCTTAGAGGGCGCGAGTCCTTCCGAGAGCTCCAACCCTTGCGCGGGGAGGACGCCCTCGGAGGACGAGAAGCAATCCTTCAAGATTCGTGCATGTGCACGATCTTTAGCAGCCTGGGAAGCGTCAACAGGTCCTGCCGAAGGGACGCCAGATCGGTGGGGTGACCCCCGTAACCCTCTTGCGGCTTTGCGACATGCCCTCGTCCCACCTGAGTCCATTGGGAGTCCGACAGAGGTCCAGGCCTAGAGGCATTATGGGGCCGATCTGACGCCCCCTCCACAACACAAGGGGCACTACACTTCACAAACACTGATTGGAGAGCGAGCACTTTAGTCTAAGATTACTTGATGTAATCCTCTAGCAGACACTTCTTCTAGCCCGTAAGCCTACACAGGGTTAGGCAAAATAAATCTACAGGAGGTTAGAAGGTTCATTATTTCTAACTTCTGTTTACTGTGGAGGAAAACTTCTGATTCTAACACGCTCTAAAATGCGTACATGAATCCTACTTCTTCCGTAATCAGTCACACATTACACTAATTACATTGAAACTTATGCAAAGAAAACATGTAAACGTCATATATACTAGGCGAGTGTCTACCGAAAGTTCCGGTAGCCTCACCTTACCCCATGCAGACAACAAAGTCTGAAACTAGGCTAACTAGCTTCAGACATCAAATGCCAATGAAAAAATTTACGATAGCGTATGCCTAGCCACAAATCCAAGTCAATAATCGAAAGAATAATTAGGATACTTAAGCGGCTAATGAAGTTTCAAAATCCTAGGCGGAGGTCTGTAACAGTTGTTTACCGACCGGCGACAGAAAAAAAAATATGAATAGAAAATGGGAATAGTTCCTGATATCCGCCTCCCAGCGGCGGGAATGGGTACTACCACCTGGCCGCCCACTGCGTGTGCCGCGAATTTTGAAATTCTGTCGGACTTCGGAGAATACAGCTATATATATATCTGTCAGGTAAGTTTCATGAACAAAATTAATTTTAGAATAAAAATTCCATATTAATAAACATTACCTTAATATAATTTATCTAGCCCGATTAACCACATTGAAAAGGAGGAGGGAATCTGAATAAAATTTCCCCTTCGGACAGAATAGGAGAAAACAAACAAAGAAATATATATCATAGGCAGTCAAAACTCAACCAAGGTCTAAGATACTAACAACTCAAAGTCTCCAACCATAATGCCACCAAACTGCGGTAGCACAGGACAAGGAGTAAGTGCATAGTCAGTCCGTCTGTACTAAAGTCAGGTGACCGACCAGGTGACCAGTCAGACGAATTGCGGACGGCAACGGCTGCACCCTGAAGACTATCAAGCGCTATTCTTTCCCTAAAGGATGGAGTGTCTGGACTGTCTGGGCGATTCAAAGCTAAGCAAACCTTGGGCTTGTATCAACGCAACCCAACGTCGCCAGCAACGAATCGGCTCATGAGCAACTCCTAACTCGAGCTTTCTGTGCCAATAGAAAGGAGCGCGGAGCAAAAAGGCGATTCATCCCGAAGGACGAATGCCTGACAGTCCAACCTGGTCTCATGTTACACGATCATCGGGGGTTTATCAACGCAACCGACTTCGTCAACAAGAAACTCAGGGCTACTAAAAAATGTCGCCTGATCTCACACGAGTGTCTGACTCCGAGAAAACAGGTGAGACAAAAAGTAGATGGTGAGCGAGTCACCAGATGAAGCAGCCGACGATCCATCGAATAATTCCCTGTCCGGAACAGTGGGGGCTTGAAGCAGGAGTCGTCAGGACAAGCGAACAGTGGCTAGTCCTAGTCAGCATCGACTCTGGAGAAGCGTAGTCGCCAGTGCCGACAACCCAGTGGCTGGAACCATTTCACACTGACAATGGAAGCAGCATGAGTTGCCAAGCAGTCAGTCCTTGTCATCAACAAACACCTAAATACAAAACTGCCTAATTCCCATTATAACTACGTCAAAAACTGCCATGGGTTATAATACAAAAAACAAAAAATATATACAACAAAACAAAAATTAATGAATAATATACAGGTAGCAACCAAACGTAAAACAGGAAGACTACCTAATTCTCCTGTCTGACGACCTGTCCTGCCATCACCAACGGGCCCAAAGAACGAAGGTCGCCTAGAACTAGAGAAATATCCCTCAAGTAAAAAGAGGCAAAAACAGAATTAGAACGCCAAGTCGCCGCCTCAAGCACCTTGGCGACTGAGACGTTCTTCATAAAAGCTACTGATGTAGCAACTGCTCTAATACTGTGTGCTCTCGGCATCTGGTCTTCCCCAGCAGCCAAACCACCAGTTTTAACGATCAGATCTCTGAGAAAAAAGGATACACCATTCTTTGAAATAGGTCTCTTGACATTTCGGGGTGAAACAAACAGATGACGGGGACGACCCTGAATGTCCTTCGTGCGGCGTAATAACATGAGAAGCGCCCTAACAGGGCAAAGAACTAATTCCTCATTTAAATTACCAACAAAGTCGACCAGCGACTTCAGTACGAAACGACCTGGGAATGGGATTATCAGACGATTCAGTCTTTGCGACAAAATTCAGGAAGGTATGACAAAATCATGTCTTGTCCAGATCTGGCAACCAGAAAAAGAGAGTGCTTGCAGTTCACCCACCCTCTTGGCTGTAGCCAGTGAGACAAGGAAGAGTGTCTTAGAAGAGAGGTCCCTAAATTTGGCAGAATTCAGAGGCTCAAACGGAGGGAACCTTAAGGCTCGAAGGACTTTGTTAACGTCCCATGTCGGAGGCGAACACTGCGGCCTGGGTTGAGATAGGGAAAAAGATCGAAGTAAATCTCTAATGACATAAGATGAAGAGATCTCAGGGAGCCTTGCCTTAAAAACATAGGAAAGCATAGACCTATAACCCTTAATGCACGAAGGTGACAGGGCCCTGTCATGATGTAAATGAACTAAAAACTCCGCTACTTTCGGTAAGGAAGGTCTAGAAATTGAATGTCCTTGAGACTTACACCAACGTCTGTAAACCGACCATTTAGCCTGATAATTTACTCTGGTTGATTGCAGTCTGGCAAGAGCCAACTGTCGCGCCACTCTGGAGGAGAACCCTTCATGCTTGGAGAACCTCCTGACAGTCTCCAGGCATGAAGATGAAGCATGTGGAGCCTCTGATGGAATCCGATGAAAATGGGGTTGTTTGAGATCTGGTCTCTCTGGCAGGCGAATGGGGGGTTCCACCAGTGCTTCCAGAAGGTCGGGAAACCACTCCTTCCTTTGTGGCCAGAAGGGGGCGATCAAGGTGAGATCCAGACGCTTGGTTGCCCTCAGTTTGTTGAGGACTGACCTCACCAGAGAGCACGGAGGAAAAGCATAGGCTTGAAGTCCCTCCCAGTCCTGCAAAAGAGTCTGTCCCGGCACTCTGAGGAGTCTGGTAAGGGGCGAAGAATATCTGGCACCGAAAATTCAGTGGGGTGGCAAACAGATCGACTGTGACAGGCCATTTCTTCCTGAGGCTGTCGAAGACTTCCTGGCAAAGTGTCCACTCGACCCTTGAACTTCGTTCGGTCTCGACAAGGTGTATGCTAAGACGTTTGTGATGGCCCAGGATAAACTGAGGGACCAACGTAATCCTTCTGTCTTCTGCCCAACACAGGATTGATTGGGCTTCTTGAGTGAGAAGATCCGACTGTGTGCCGCCTTGGTTTCTCAAGTACGAGACTGCTGTGGTGTTGTCGACAAAGATCGCGACAACCGACTCCAACAGTTGTTCCTGAAATGAAAGAAGGCCTAGGTACACTGCCCTCAGTTCCCTCCAATTTATTGACATGATCCTCTCCTCCTCTAACCAAAGGCCCGAAGCGGCTTCGGAGCCCAGGTGTGCGCCCCAACCTTGATCCGAGGCGTCTGACCAAAACATTAGGTCCGGAGGAACCGAAAGAAGAGATGTCCCTGACTTGAGGCGGTGAACTTGCATCCACCAACGGAGATCCTTCCGACATTGTGGAGAAGAGGCGGCTATCGTGTCCTCGGACACGAAATCCCATGACTGGCGAAGTGTCGACTGAAGGGACCTCATTCTGAGACGACCTCCGGGAACCAGTTGGATGAGGGATGACAAATGGCCCAGGAGAGACCTCCAAAGAGAAACTGTCTGCGTTACGGAGGACAAAAATTCTTCGATCAGACTCAAAAGCTTGTCTATCCGTTTCTGAGCGGGAGAAGCCCTCAAAATCTGGGAATTCAAAACAATCCCCAGATAAGTCATGATCTGGCAAGGGATTAGATTGGACTTGTCGAAGTTGACACGAATGCCCAACTCGACACAAAGAGACAGAACTATCTCCCTCGACCGGAGACATTTCTCTAGAGATTCGGCCTGGACTAGCCAATCGTCCAGATACCGAAGCATCCTTACATTTAACTGATGCAGAATAGCTGAAACAGGAGCCATCACCCGAGAAAAGACCTGTGGAGCAGTGGTGAGGCCGAAACAAAGGGTCTGAACTGGAAAGCTCCCGAGTCCGTGAAAAACCGAAGGGAAGGTCTGCTTCTTGGATGGATGGGGATTTGCAGATAAGCATCCTGCAGATCGATGGAAATCATCCAGTCCCCCCTCCTGACGGATGAAAGAACAGTCTGGACCGTCTCCATCCCGAACTTGGACTTTAGAATGAACTTGTTCAAAACCGAAAGATCTATGATGGGGCGCCAGGCACCCGAGGCCTTTAGAACTACAAACATCCGAGAGTAAAACCCGGGAGAAGGAGGAGCTCGCTCTATGGCATCCTTCTCCAAGAGGGTAGAAAGCTCCTTCTCCAAGGCTTGACCCCTGATTGAGTGAGGGGAATAACTTGCTGAACTCGAGAGGACGATTGGAAAGTGGAGGTCTGGAAACAAAAGGGATCTCGTAACCTTCCTTCAGGACCTCCACCACCCAAGCATCCACCGCTCTCCCCTGCCAAGCTGACCAATGGCGGGAGAGACAAGCTCCTACTGCGGTCTCCAGGCGAGGTGATGACTCCTACTTCCGAAAATTCTTATGCAGAGACAAGGAAGAAGAAGAAGAAGAAGGTCCTCCATGAGGTTGAGCTCTTTCTCTGCCCTTAGAGCCACGCCAAGAACCTCTCCCGCGTTTCAAAGGGTGAACACCAGAGAATGAAGTGGAGGCACCAGCAACCTGAGATGTACTCTGGAAAAAAAGAGCCAGCAAGGAGGTTGGTGGGCTGGAGCAGAAGGTACAGATCTGGTCCTAAACTTATGCTTACTCCTTGAAGGAACGGGAGGAAGACCAGAGGAAAAAGCTCTTGATAAGGCCCAGTGAGCTTGGGAAGAGGCATCACCTTGATGTTCCTTCAAAACCTCAGAAAGCACAGAAATATCGAAAAGGAAATCGCCAAAAGGAGAAGAGGACAACAGACGGGTTCTCTGAATCTCCGATACAGAGGAGGGTAACTGCGACAAATACAGGTTACGCCTTAGAGAAACAAGAAAGGCCTGCATTGAAGCAGCAAGCTCGTTCTGATGTACAGAAGCGATTGAAATGGATGAGCAGAATTTCTCAAAAAGAGGAGCATCAGGAGGAACAAACCCGGAGTCCTTGATATACATTAAAAGCCCTCCGAGGACCCACATATTGAAGGATTGAGCTTCTTGTAAGGAGCTCATAACAGACTCCATAGCAATAAAATCTTCAATTGAGACAGAGACCGAAGCCTTAGAAGGCAAGGGTTGACTTGAAAGTCGGACAAAATCAGGATTTGGCTTGGGGGGTCGAGAGAATGAAGAATCATCTGCCACCTGGTAAACTCCTCTCCGGTGTCGTAGAAGAGAAGAGAGCTTCCTCTTCCCTTCCCCGATCACCTTCGAAAGTTTAGCGGCAACGTCCGCCCTCACTCTCGCGAACCTCTGGGCAAAGGGAAAACGTAAAAATTCCCGTGACCGGGAAGGACCGTCAAGAAAAATCCCTTCTGTAATACAACGAGGCGGAGGCTGCTTCTGCTCTTTAGGCCTCGCCTGAGGAAGAAAACTCAAAATTAAATCAAAAAGTTTCTTGAATTCTACATCATGACATCCATTCGAGGAAACATCAATATCACACGAATCTACGTCATCATCATCATCATCGTCAGATCCTAACTTAGAAACTTCCCCTGAAGTAAAATCCTGACGACTAGCTATCTTAGGTCTGACACTAATATCCCTCCCCCCTTCTCCTAAATAAGCGCCCTTTGGCACTGTTACGGGACTAACAGGGGACACGTTGGGTAAAGATTCGTTAGGCACCTGCCCGGACCGGATCCCCCCTAGGCCTTCGCCACGACGGGGTTCACAAGCCGGGGTATCTGTCGCACCGTTACCCATGGTGCTGTCGACAGGTACCTGACGAGGAGCTGAAAATGAATCTAAAAGAGTGTTAGACATTCTAGTAAAGGCTTCTTGAAAATTCTCTGACAGATTGTTAAACTTAGCTGAAATATCTCTATCTAGACTAAGCTGTAATTTCTTAAAATTCTGTTTCCAGGTAGTTTCCATTGCCAAAATCTTTGAATCTACATCAGAAATAACTTCACTAATTACCGGTTGTACAGGGGGCAAAGCATCAATTAATTCGGAATCGGAGTCGTACGATACCGAAACCGAAGAGCCAGAACCAAGAGCGCCAAGTCAAAGAATTCGTTAGATACAGTTCTAGCAATCGATTTCTTTTTCTCCTTAACCGATCTTTTACGCTGCAAGATTGTTTGGCGTTTCATATAAGCAGTCATATCCTCATCAGACCAGGGCTTACATACGTCACAACGAGAAAGTCAAGTCACAAACCTGTCCACGACAAGAGCTACAAATGTCATGGGGTTCATACTCCCTGTTTACTCATCCTTGTCCCACAAACCGGGCAATTCCTGATGTTGCTGGCAGAAGGAAGCATCGTAATTTCTTGGCAATCCATTGTAGAATTAGGACAGGTCAGTAGTTCCGGGTCGCGCAAAAGTTCGTAATTTAAGATAAGAACCACAACAGAAATCAAAGTTAATTCACTATTTCGTGATGTAATGCGTGAGTGGTAATTCACATAAAGTCTCATTTAACAAATAATGAAAGCTTTAAAGGCACAAAAATGTTTAAGGAAATTTATAAAGAGCGGCCGTGATGTAAACAACACGGGCGCTCGTTAACAACTGATTTGAGGGAAGGTTTTTGTATCTGTCAACGACAGTGTTGCCAACTGGCGGACAGAATAGGAGGTAACAGGGCTGCCAATGTGGTAAATTTTGGGGCGGTTTTTGGGATTTAGGGCTAGATAAATTATATTAAGGTAATGTTTATTAATATATATATATATAGCTGAATCCCACCATTGGAGGTGGGAAGAGACAGAATAGGATCTAGGAAACAAATTACATGCAGATGATTGACACCTTGGTTCCTTACCTGTTAGCATAGCTGACTTCGTGATTACTGTCACCCAAGTCCGCTTCTGCTTTACTAGTCTCTCCAGCAAGGTAGTGACCTGTATAGTTGGTGAGTTCTAGATGATCTGTCAACGGGGGCGTGACCACAATGCGACTAGACCATATTGACCATACTATGAGGGCAACGAAGCAAAACCACCACCTGACCAAGCCTAACATAAGTTAAGATAGCATAACTTAAGCTAATGACTGGGAAGTTCGCCTCTGGCGGGCGACCCAACAACCATAAAAACACAATAAAATTAAAAAACACTTCCTAACCGTTTTCTAAAGGATAGGATGAGTGCTACTTCCTGCCCCCAAAATTGTACCATCTGCGGAAACGTATGGCCCTAGCGGACAGCAGTTCTCATATGTTGTTTTCACATCCCTCAGGTAGTGTGAAGCGAACACTGAGTTGCTTCGCCAAAAGGTGGCGCCCAGGATGTCACTGAGTGCCATATTCTTCTGAAATGCCACCGAGGTTGCAATCGCCCTCACCTCGTGAGCATTTACTTTTAACAGTTTAAGATCACCGTCAAGACAGTTCGTATGAGCCTCCTTGATGGTATTCCTTAAGAAGAACGCCAGTGCGTTCTTTGACATAGGCAAGTCTGGCCTCTTAACCGAACACCACAGATTGTATGAAGGACCTCGACTTTTTGTTTTATCTAGAAAAAACTTGAGAACCCTGACAGGGCACAGGACTCTCTGGCTCTTGTCCAAGAACTTCTGCCATACCCTTGATTTCAAAGCTCTTGGGCCAAGGGTTAGACGGGTTTTCATTCTTGGCTAAAAACGTAGGGCTTAAGGAACAAAGAGCATTATTTCCTTTAAAACCTGTATGTTTGCTGATGGCTTGAACCTCACTAACTCTCTTCGCCGTAGCCAGAGCGGTTAGGAAAATAAGCCTTTCTGGTCACATTCTTCAATGTCGCAGCATGGAGAGGTTCGAATGGACTAGACATTAGGAACTTCAAAACTACGTCCAAGTTCCAGGAAGGCAGCTTTGGCTGAGCCACTTTGGAGGTTTCAAAAGACCTTAAAAGATCGTGAAGTCTTTTGTTGTTCGCTTAGATTCCAAACCCCCCTCTATGTCTAAAGGGACCTGGTGACAACATGCTCCTATATCCTTTAATAGTTGGGACTGCCAGCTTTTCTTCCTTCCTCAGATAAAAAAGGAAGTCGGCTATCTGATTCACAGAGGTCGTAGTTGAGGAAATGCCCTTTTTCCTGCACCATCTCCTGAAAACAGCCCACTTCGATTGGTACACCATGCTAGAGGAAGCTCTTCTTGCTCTGGCAATAGCACTTGCCCCTGATCTTGAAAAACCTCTCGCTCTGGCCAACTTTTCGATAGTCTGAAGGCAGATAGACTCAGAGCGGGGAGGTTCTTGTGGTACCTCTCGAAGTGGGGCTGTCTGAGTAGATCGACTCTCCAAGGCAGAGTCCTTGGGAAGTCCACTAAGGTCATGACCTCCGTGAACCAATCTCTCGAAGGCCAAAACGGGGCGATCAATGTCATTCTTGCTCCTTCTGACACCGCAAATTTCCTGATTACCTCTCCCAAGATCTTGAACAGGGGAAAGGCATAAACGTCCAACCCCGTCCAATCCCAGAGGAGGGCGTCTACCGCTACTGCTCCTGGATCGAGAACAGGGGAGCAGTATAGAGGAAGCCTCTCCGTCCTCGACGTTGCAAAAAGATCCACCAAGGGACGTCACCATAACCTCCCCAACTCGTGACATACCTCTTGGTGAAGGGTCCATTCGGTCGGAAGCAGTTGTTGTCGCCGACTGAGTAGATCTGCACGGACGTTCTCCACTCCTGCAATGAATCTCGTGAGAATCGTTACGTTCCGTGCCTGGGCCCACAGCAGGATCTCTCTTGCTAGGCCAAACAGGGACTGAGAGTGTGTTCCTCCGTGTTTCTTGAGGTACGCCAGAGCTGTGGTATTGTCCGAGTTGATCTGGACTACTCTGCCTGAAACCTGATCCTCGAAGAATTGGAGAGCCAAACGAATTGCCCCCAATTCTTTGAGATTTATGTGCCAGGACACCTGTTCCCCTCTCCAGGTGCCTGACACTTCTTCCCCCCCCAGTGTTGCTCCCCAACCCGCCGTGGACGCGTCGGAAAACAACACTAGGTCTGGGCTCTGAAGGCTGAGAGAAACACCTTCTGCTAGCTTTGCGGGGTCGTGCCACCACCTTAGGTGATTCTTGACAAACTGAGAGATCCTGAGAGTCACTTCCAGATCCTCCTTGTTCTCCCAGTTCTCCGCAAAGAAAAACTTGAGAGGTCTGAGCTGCAGTCTTCCCAGGGAAACAAACTTCTCCAGCGAGGAAATGGTCCCCAGCAGACTCATCCATTCCCTCACCGAGCACGTTTCCTTCCCCAAGAAGGCTGAAACTTTGTCAAAGCAGTGCTGCTGTCGTTCCTGGGACGGAAAAGCTCGATGGACTGAGTAGGGATCAGATGGGACTTTTAGAAGTTCACAAGAAGTCCTAGGGACTTTGTCAATTTTAGCATCGTATGAAGGTCCTCCAGACACCTCGACTCTGACGATGCTCGAATGAGCCAATCGTCCAGGTAAAGCGAGACTCTTATTCTTGAAAGGTGAAGCCATCTCGCCACATTCCTCATCAGAACCGTGAAAATCATCGGTACTGTGCTTAGCCCGAAGCAGAGAGCCCTGAATTGAAAGACCTGCCCCTTCAGGACAAACCTCAGGTACTTCTTTGACTGAGGATGGATAGGGACGTGAAAGTAGGCGTCTTGGAGGTCTAACGAAACCATCCAGTCGCCTGGTCTTAAGGCTCCTAGAACCGACTGAGACGTTTCCATCTTTAATTTTTCTTTCTTTACAAAATGGTTCAGCCTGCTGACGTCCAGGACAGGTCTCCATCCCCCCGACTGCTTCGGCACCAGGAAACACCTGTTGTAGAAACCTGGGGATTCTAAATCTAGGACCTGTTCCACAGCTCTCTTCTCGAGCAGATCGAATAGAATCTGCTACTTCTCTTGATGGTAGGAGGGCGACAAATCCCTGGGCGTCATGCACAACAGAGGTGGTTCGAGGAATGGGATCTTGTATCCCTTTTCGATGACTTCGAGGGACCAGCTGTCCGTCCCTCTCGCTCTCCAGGCTTTTGCAAAGGAAAGAAGCCTGGCTCCAACCGGTGTCTGAAGGTCCGACGCGTCATTTCTTAACCCTGAGCTTGGAAGGGGCTCTGCCTCTAGGAAGACCTCTTCCTCGAGGAGACGATCTCGAGGAAGCTCCTCCGCGAAAGGGCTTCTGCTTCTTGGAAGCCTGTACAAGTGGAGTAGTAGAAGGGGCTGCTGGACGACTGGGCCAGGAGGTCTTGAGTAGCCTTTTCCTGCAGACAGACGGCGAGATCCTTAACCATAGACTGAGGGAACAGATGGCTCGACAGAGGGGCGAACAGCAACTCTGCCCTCTGAGATGGAGAAACTGACTTCACTGTGAAGTTACAGTACAAGGCCCTCTTCTTCAGAAGCCCCGTACAAAAGTGGGAAGCCAGTTCATCCGAACCATCCCTGACGGCCTTATCCATACACGCCAAAACGCTGGACAGCTCTTCAAGAGAAATCGAGTCAGGACTCCAAGGCTGCAAGTCCAGGGCTCCCAAACACCAGTCCAGAAAGTTGAAGACCTCCATTGTTCTAAACAGCCCTTTCAGATAAATGATCTAGCTCCGAAAGTGTCCACGACACCTTCGCAGAAGAAAGGAGAGACCTCCTTGGAACGTCCACAAGGCTGGCAAAGTCTCCCTGGGAAGAGGAAGGAACTCTCAAACCAACCTCCTCTCCCGTCTCATACCAAATGCCCGCCTTACCACTCAACCTCGATGGGGGCAGGGCAAAAGAAGTCTTGCCTTGGGCCTTTCTGGAATCCATCCAATCGTGGACTCTCTTGAAGGCTCTCTTCGTAGAAAGGGACGTGGACATCTTGACAAAGCCTGGCGTTTTCCTCATCTTCGATGAATCTAACTGCGAAGGAGGAGAGCGAGGGGCAGAGGGTTGGAACTTGTCTCCAAACAAGTTCCTCAGAAGGCGGGCCAAAACTTGGTAGTCCGAAGACGACGAAGTAGAAGGCTGCTCTTCATCCGCAGGCTCCGACGAACTCGATAACTCTCCCTCTTCCATGGGAGAAACAAAAGAGTCCTTTAACGTGCGAGAAGTTCTAAGACCTTGAGGCCCAGCACGCAAAAGGGACCTCCCCTTCGAAGAAGTACTTGCAGAACAAGGCCAGGCATCCTTAAAGAGCCTTACGGTCTAGCGAGTGTCTGGGGTGACACTCATCGAAACCTCTAGACGAGCGCTGAGGTGGCAGACGAGATCTAGAGGGCGACGAAGCAGAAGAGGGAGACGAACGAGGAGAAGGAGAGGGGGACTGCTTGGACCTCTTGATAGGCAGTCTAGAGTCCTTCCTGCAACGACGTGGCTCTGCCTCCCTCTTGGCGATAAACAAGGCCAACTGCTGCTGCATACCAAAGAGAATCCTCTTCGTAGGAGAAGACTCCTTCTCAGGGGAAGGGCTGATCCTGTGGGAAGACGAGGGGCGAGGGGACGCCTTCTTCCTTCTCACAGGAAAAGCGACAGCTCTTTCCCTGGAGCGACTGGGGCGCTCAACAGCGTCATCCTCCGATGACATCCTGGTCCTCTTCTGCGGCGGGAAAGCGTCAAAACTTTCAGGTGACGACCGAAACGCATCTCGAGAAAGAGGACGTGAAGCGTCCTCCTCTCTGAAGCTTCTCTTAAGAGGGCGAGAGTCCTTCTGAGAGCTTCATCCCTTGCGCGGGGAGGACGCTTCGGAGGACGACAAGCAATCCTTAAGGATCCGTGCACGAGCACGATCCTTGGCAGCCTGGGAAGCGTCATCAGGACCTGCCGAAGGGACGCCAGATCGGTGGGGAGCCCCCGTAACCCTCCTTCGGCTTTCAACTTGCCCACTCCCTGAGTCCTGGGAGTCCGACAGAGGTCCAGGCCTAGAGGCATTATAGGGGCACTAACACCATCACTGCACTTCACAATACCACTTTGTAGAGCGAGTACTTTAGATTTCATGTTACGGATGGAATCCATAATCACAGAAAGGGCATTACCTTCCGCAGACACAACCTCAGGGCCCAAAGGCAACACTACAGGGTTAGGGATAACAAAGTTTACAGGAGGGTTAGCAGGTGAAAAATCACTACCCTGACTTCTGCTCGCTGACACACTCCTGGAGGAAGATCTCCTGATCCTGTCACGCTCTAACTTACGTACATAGGAATCATACGTCTTCCAACTGGAATCAGGCAAACTCTCACACTCCTTACACCGATCATTTATCAAACATACATGCCCCCTACACCTCGTGCATACCGTGTGAGGGTCTACCGAAGCTTTCGGTAGCCTCACCTTACTCTTCCACACAACACACTCTGAAACTAGCAGAACTACAACCAGACATCATATCCAAGAAAAGTCAAAGCAAAATCCAAAACAGTCCACAATAGCGTATGCATAGCCACAAATCCAAGTCAAAAACCCAAAGGCAATCAGAATACTTAAGTGGCAATGAAAGTTTACAAAATCCAACGACGGAGGTACTGAAAACAGGTGTTGACAATACTGGCGACAGAGAAAATCTGAATAGAAAATGGGAATGGTTCCTGATACCCGCCTCCCAGCAGTGGGAATAGGTACTAATCACCTGGCCTCCCACTGCGTGTGTCGTAAGTTATGAAATTCTGTCGGACTTCGGAGAATACAGCTATATATATATATCTGACAGGTAAGTCTCATGAACAAAATGACTGCTGCTTCAGCACTATTAATCTTGTAAAGAGTCTTTTCTATCTTTCTGATGACGGCTTTCTCGTTGTTGCTTAGACTGGCGAGTAACGCACCAAAGGGCATGGTAAAATTCGGTTGAGTCATTTGATTTATTATTACTTATACAATTCTCTCTCTCTCTCTCTCTCTCTCTCTCTCTCTCTCTCTCTCTCTCTCTCTCTCTCTCTCTCCAACGTGACGTTTCCTCCTGATCCACAGGACATTATCAAGCGATAACCGCTGAGGGACTGAATTCCAGTGGTGAGTCAATCTCCTTAAGATGGGTACACACGTGAGAGCCGAACCTTGTATGTGTAACTGAGTTACGCATATACAGTTACAAGGTGTCAAAATGTTGAGGACGAACCGTAACCACGTTAAGCACGTAACTTCATTTCAATCCACTGCGATCATCAGTCTGTCTCTGTCCGGGTTGTTTACCGACGATGGCCACCATGAAAGTAGCAGCTGCCGCGTATATTTATATACATTATTTAACGAAGATGAAGCTAAATAAAAGAAGATGGTGGCAATCAAGGTTATATACTAGAAGGGTAGAATACAGTGGTCGGGAATTACTCGCTGACATGAGATTCCAAGAAGTTTCTGGCCACAGTAAAGTCTGTTCTTCGTAATAACTAATAAATTGAAGGACCTCTTCGTCACTTCAATCAGCCATGGTAGACATATACGTACTGACTGACCAAAACAAGGGACTCTACTATGGACGGCCTTGTTCATAGTCGGTGTTAACAAGTTCAGCAACCTCTGTTGTTACGCGTGTAATACAGGTCCCGTCCACACATGGTGTAACGTTCAAAGGGACCTCCCTTTGATTCAGGGCCCAAAAACCGACAATTGCCGGGACGGAGGGCGAACGGAGCCTCGAACCTCGCGGGTTTGGGGTTCGGGTTCGAGGAACCGTCCACAGTTGCGTTTTTGTTACAAGAATCGGTTACAATACAAGGTTCGGTTCGCACGTGTGTACCCACCTTTATATCATGGTGTTGCGAGCTCTTGAGTACGGTCAGAGCACATCTCTGGCAGGTAGGGTTTTCATTGGTTCCTGGGAAGGTGACTCATACGGCGGGCATTTACGAGTCTTGCAGACCTTCTCAGGTGGGGGGTATCACCGGGAGCCTCTTGATTGGCTTCTACCGGAGTGACGTCACCCCTGATATTATTCTCATGTCCGGTGTTTGTTTCATGCGCGCTGGTACTTTCGTTGGGGGGGAGGGGTGTGGTCCTCCTCACACACATCGGTATCAGGAACGCTTCTTGGGTGGTATTAAGGGGAGGCTTTTGCTCAAGGATAAGCAGCGCTTCTAGGAGACGCAGACGTGGTGGGTCGGGTGCTCTCCCGAAATACATTGGACACCCCAATCCCTAGGTGGATGTCATATCTGCGGTTACGTTCCTTTCAGTCCAAGTAGAATGCTTCTGTAGAAATACCTTCGAAATATTTGGAGTTGTAAGTAAAAATTTCGAAAGTGTTTTGGGGTTGTGGGCACTGTGTTGGCCACCCTTTTCATTACCCTCTGTTTAAATCTTAAGATATGGCCTTAATTTCTAACTTTGGAGAAAATACTTACTTCAAAAGGAGAGTAGAGGTCTTGAGCTCCTGTTATCACCACCAACAACTTGAGCTCCTGTTATCACCACAAACAAGTCATGACTGTATGACCATCTCCGGTGTCAGGACGTGTTAAAGTACTTTTTGCAAGGTGGCCAAGACCGCAGTAGTCGGTGAGTTGGTCAGTCCACTCTGTTGTTTACCCTAATAACTAGCCTAGTAGTACCTTACCTACCTACTAGCTAGCCTACTACCTAATCTAAGTTGGGTATTTCTTTGGAATTTAACGTTTCCTATTAGGGTAAATAACCGCATGGTACAGGGGTGGACCATGTACGATCAGTGTGTACAACCCCAAAAAAAGTACATTATAACGCGTCCTGACATCGGAGATGGGCATCAGACGCGACTTCTTGTTGGTGAGAAACGGAGCTAAAGACCTCTACTCTGGTGTCAGGACGCGTTATAATGTACTTTTCTTGGGGTTGTACACATTGATCGTACATGGTCCACCCCTGTACCATGCGGTTTTTTACCCTAGTATTTTAGTTAGTTAGCCGGGAGGGAAAAATCCATATTACATAATAGGCTTAATACCTAGGTAGTAAGTAACATAACGTAGTAGTAGTAGTAGTTATGGGTCGAGGCAATGCCTTTGCAACGGCGCCTCTTAATCTTGAGTGTTTTTTTTTTTTTATTTGTTTATCTCTTTCCTTTTTTTTCTCTCTTTTTTTTTTCCACATCAAGTTTATGGTTTCTTTTCTTATTTCGTTGTTACCTGAAAATAGAAATTTTCCCACTACGTCACTTTCCTTCTCTTCATAGGGTTGTTGTAGCCCTGTTGCTTTAACACGTTCTTCTCTATAAGTACCGCAATATAAAAGGAAATGAAATATGTCTTCTGCTGTATTATGGCAAAAAGGACAACAGGTGTTCTCATTCTGGTGCCTTTTTGCTATATTTCAATTAAGTGAGTTGGTTCTGGCTTTGAAGAGAAGTACTGAACCAGTAGAATTATCATAAATTTCTTTATCTTTTATTTCTCTTTTCCACATTTTATATATATTCACTGACACTTTATTTTCCAAATCTTCTTTCCACCTCTCTGTGTCCCATATTCTGGTTTTGTCCTTTATGTCTGTTCTGGACATTCCTTCCAATTTTCTTACATTTATTTTAACTTCTTGCATATACTTTTCCACTGTTTTCCACCATTTTCTTCCTTTTTCTTGCATATCTGTAATTATTTTCTTCAGTATCTCTTTCCGTCCATTCAAAGTATTATTTACATAGCTTATCTTCCCACTCATAATTCTACTTTTCATTGAAGATGCTCCTATCTCACCCCTTAATGTGGCTACTACTGTACTTCTACAGGCTCCTAATATTTTCCTATATACCCCATTCTCTATTCTTTGTAATTTTTCTATTTCTGTGTCTGTTAGATTAACCACATTGGTTCCATATAAGACTGATGGTAGAGCTATGTTTTTCCAGAATGTTTTACCTATTAGAACTTTATTGCAGCTTTTGTCTATCACGGAGTAGGTTAGGTTGGCTAACTTCTGTGCTTTATTCAACATTTCTTTTTTCTGTAGCTTAAACAGATTTCTAGAATCATTTATCTTTATTCCTAAATATTTTATGTTCTCCCTCACTTTTATGTTCTCTATCTCTTCTGGTTTATCCTTCATATTGAAAATAATGATGCTGCTTTTCTCTTTATTTATTTCAAGCCCACATTTGTTTCCTATATCTATTAAAATCTTTATGTTTATTCTTGCATCTTCTATGTTACTTGCTAAAACTAATCCGTCGTCGGTGAAGAAAAGTGTCCCTATCTTTGCTAGTTCATTTTCAAATCCTGTCCCTTCCTCCTCCATTTTCTTAATTATTAAATATGTCATTAGTTTGAAAAGTGAAGTAGAACCTGTGCAACCTTGCCTAATCCCACTAGTAATTCCCATTTCCTGTTCAACTCCCTCCCCTAGGTCTATTATTGTGCTATCCCTTTCATATATATTAGCTACTGCCTCTATGATTTTTGGATGTATTTTGAACTGTTTCATGACTTCGATCATGACTTCTCGTTTTACTGAGTCAAATGCTTTACTGTAATCGATAGCTATTACTATTAATGGTTTTTTATTCCTGTATCTCTCTTCTACACCATATTGTAGTGTAAGGATGTTATCTTCTATCCTACTCCCTCCTGTGAATCCTGCTTGGCATTCGTGATCTTGTTCATTCAGTCTGAGGTGTGCTTCTATTTCGTCTTTTATCAGCATCATGAATACTTTGTATGATATGTTTAGTAAAGCTATAGGCCTTAAATCCTTAGCCCTTGGTTTCCTTTTCTTTTCAATCATTTTTGTTCTAGATTTCTTCCAAGATTCAGGCTTTTCTTTGATTTCTAGTTCTTTGTTGTAACACCTAACTAGTACTTCTATACAGGTTTTGCTCTTCATTAATGCTTTGTAAAGCTCTGGTTTGATTCCATCTGGGCCTGCAGCTTTTTTAGCTTTGAGCTTACTTAGACAAGCTATGACTTTTTCCTTGGTTATCAGAGGCTCCTGCATTGGGATTATCTTCCTTTTGCATTCCATCACTAGGTCCATGTGTTCTCTTAGTACTTCTGGGAATCTATAGTCTCCAATTCTTATGATATCATCTTCTTCTGCTAATTCATTTTCATATTCCATCCTTTTCTCTTCGTTCCAGATTTCCTTTATTTTATTTTCATGTTTGCTGTAAATGGTTCTCCAATAATTCACTAATTCATCCTTTGTTTCAGCCTCATTTAGCTTGCTTCCCTGTTCATTATATAAGTGTATAGTTTCTTTTTTGGCTCTTTGCTTATTTCTTAACTTACCAATATTTTCCCAGAGCTCTTTGTTTTTGTTTCTTCTTATTTCTTCTGTTATTTTCTTTTCATATATTGTTATCTTTTCTCTTATTAATATCTGCACTTCTTTTTTCTTTTGTATATATTTCTTCTCTAGACTTTCCTTTACGACATTATCTCTCTCATTCCTTTTCTTCCTATTCAGCTCCTTCCTTTCCTTGATACCTTTTCTTATTTCTTCACTGAACCAGGGTTGCTCTTCTACTTTCTCCTCTACTAGCATCTTTCTCCTATATGTTCTCACTAGCTTGTCTTCTGCTACTTCTTTTATTGATAAGTCCATATCTGTGATTCTGTCAATGTCTTTATCTATTAGGATCTCTTCTAGTTTTTTAATAAAGTCATTTAGGTTGTCTTCATCTGTTTTGAAGTATTTTACTTCCTCCCATTTACCCTTGTTGAGATTCTTGTTCTGTCCTTTGAATGTTAAGTGAATGGTAATTAGGTTATGGTCTGAGATATCAAATTCATTTTTGTCTTCATCAATTACCATCTCCTCAAAATGTTTGTATAACTTCTCATTGACTAAAGCAAAATCTATTACACTTTTCATCTCCATTCTCTCCCATGTGTATACTCCAGTGCATCTGTCTTCTGCGTTAAGTAGTATTAGCCTATGTTCATTCATCCATTCTAATATTATTTCCCCGTTTCTGTCTGTATTCTGGTGGCCTAAGAAACCTATATGGCCATTAAAATCTCCTAAAATCAAAAATGATTCTTGGTCGTTTATGTTTTTCATAATGTTTGTTTTTCATTCTAGTTTTATTGCTTTATCTCTATTTTTATCCTCCTCTGTATTTCCTACTGATAGGTATAACAACAAAATATGGATAGTATTATTGTATATTTTGCATTTAGCATATAGTAAGTCTTTGCTAATACCTAGTCTCCACCTTGTTTAACTCTGTGTTATCACTGTCTCTATATAGGTAGCATCATTAACCCTCCCCCTTTTTTGTCTTTCATCTCCCTCATATTTTCTATTTTATTTATACCTTTACTTAATGCTAACTTGTCTAGTTTCTGGTGAGTTTCAGTTAAACAAAATATCTTATTATCGTTGTCTATAACACTTTCAATTTCTACTATCTTTTGTCTAGTTAAACATTGTATATTTATCATATATATTTTAAACTGTATTTCAACTTATTTTGATTTTGGCTCCTTGGTTAATGTATTATTTTCATCTCCGTTTATTACATTTCTCCTATTGTCCCCTCCAGACTCTGAAAATTTTCATTTCTGATCAGTTTGCCCTTCCTAATGTACCATCCATCCCTGTTCCCCCCTTTCTTTCTTTCTTGTCTTTGAGTTCCTGTCTCAATATCTTATCCTGTTCTCTTTCTCTGTAGGTTAGGTCTGGTGCTATGAATATTCTGTTGTATCCTACCTCTTGTTTCCCCTTGCGAATCTTGGCTTTTCCTAGTACTGCCCATTTTTCCCTTTCACTTTTCATCATAACTATAAAATAGGTCTTGGCCTAGGTTCTCTGTCTCTATCCTGGTTCCCTGTAGTACTACTACCTATTATTGGGTGCCTGCATCCTATCATTTCTTCCTAATCTACTTAGCTACTTCTACTATTTCAATGTCCCTTAGCCCTAGTTCCTCTTTGAACAGCTTGCTACAGGTTTCTGTGTCCTTTCTAGTAAGCCTAGTTTCATTATTTCCTTCTACCTAAGCATTCCTTAATGCTGTAAATAACAAGATTATTTTTACGTTTTTCTTTCTCCCATAATTTCTTCACCTCCTCTCTAATCACTGGGTTAATATCTTCACTTATTACTCTCTGTTCGTACATTGCCCGGAGACCCAAGGCTAGGCTTTACGTAATTTGAAGCCCACCAAAATTTACAGTTGCCCTTGTCGCTACTTTAAATAATTATTCACGTTCAGATAGACGATACAATTACACGAACATCACAAAGTAACTGACCTCCAATCAAAATTAAGTACACTTTTGAAGAAATACTTACAAAGGCAGAGAGGAACGATCTACTTGCGAATGCCATTATGAGATAAATGTATTCTACTTCGCAAAAACCGTAATAAATATATCTTGTTCTATAGAAGAAATGTTTCTCCCAGAGCCCCTCTAACAAAATATCGTATTTTAACTTTATTAAATATACTTGCTATCAGTTTAAAAGATATAACTAAATATGAGCACAAAGGTCAAATATGTGTCATTTAATTGTACAATGGATTTGGTAACAATTGTATTTTGAGAAGTATCACTAAAATGTGCATTTCAATCTTTTGTTTACCATGGTACATTGTTGCCAACTATTAAGGTTGAAACATTGATAATGGGCACTGGTATGAATCAGCTGATCGTTATGTAGTATCTGGTAACACTGTATAAGTCCCATAATGCCTCGTTCCCAAACATCTCTTCTCAACTGTGGTCGGCTGTTCGAAGCATGTAAGTTGTCATGACTGTAGTTTATCCTCTTATATCAAGTTCATCGTCGAACTTTTAAACTAGTTGTTACTCTATTTAGTAAGTTTTTGTTGCTTATTTTCGGAAATACAGGAGCATGATAAGGTTGAATGACTTTACAGCTCCTAAATAGCTAACTTATCTTAACGCTTGCTGCTACCCTCCTGAAGGAAATTTTGGTTGATGGGAATATTCTTTAGTTCAGATCCCGGACTGAATTCACCATTCCTGTGCATTATGGTCGGATTGTATAGGTTTTATATTAAGATACCCGTACATGGGATACCATTGCTACTATATGAAGTCTACTTGTGCCAATAAGCGTATGCCAAAATCTTTTAAGGCTCAGATCGGGATAGGTCCGTAGAGTGCTGAATACTAGGGGGTTATGGAGTCATATAGCCCCATAACCATGTGAGTTGTGTTATGCCTACCTGTAGGAATTGGTAAAAATTACGATGCCTGATTCCCACCAGTCGGCGACCTGGGCAGGCTCCTCATAAATACACTTGACATTTCACCTAGGAAGGGTTGATAAAATTTGGCTAATAACCAAACCACCACTAACCCAGGGAACCTTGGGTAGGGTAAACAACCGCATGGACTGGCCCAGCACCTACGGTCATGGATGGCCACCCTCCGAAATAATACTTAGGGGAAACAATCATGGACGATCCACCATCACGCTGGCCGGGTCTTAGGGTAAAACACTGCATGGCATGCAGCAGGCTAACGTCTACCAATGCATGCCACCCTCCGATAGAGTACATTATAACGCGTCCTGTCGCCGGGGATGGGCATCAGTCGCGACTTGTTGGTGAGAAATGGAGCTAAAGACCTCTACTCTCCTTACGAAGTAGGGGGAAACACCAGCGACTACCAACCCTTATCACGGTGGACAGGTCTTATTCACTTGATATTTAAATGGTGAAACAAGAATACAATTACAACTCCAAGCATACCATTAAAAAAATTGAAGTTTCGTCAACATAATGTGATATATGAAAGCCCCATACGAACTAAAATAAGCATGTGATGCTCTTCGTAAAATATATTTTCAAGGCAGTTTTGAAATCCAAAATGGCGGCTACCGTGTGGATGTACAGGTTCTGATCAGTGACGAACACCATCTTTCCCAGCCTTCCCAGCACTCATTTGAACAATGTTAGCGTAAATATGTAACGGTTATTGATCTTACTCAAGATTGCAGTTGTAATCAGCACAATAAAACAACATTTTGTTGCCTATATTAGTGAAAGTATGGAACTTTTTATTCCCGTAGTCATGGTTTGAACTGAATTCATTTTTACCTTGTAATCAGTGGTTTTTATCCTTACTGCCATCACAACTGAAACTCCACAGTGCTTATTTGATTGTTATTATACACATTTTGGTCTCAATTCACTCCACATTGCACTTTAAACAAGTTCCTGGTTCCTAAGTGCGCGTGCCACAAACACAGTTACGAACAGCAGACGAGGAAACTGCAAAGTTTATTCCCTAAATTGTTTATTTTACTTGTTATTTAGTTCAACTTTACTTTGTTATTTAAAAATTTTAATTTTAAGTCATGTATATTATCCCTTTTTTGCAACCAAATTACCCCGAAAAATTACAGATATTTCTAAAGTAGATACAATCCACTATTTCTAACCTTGCCGTACATCTGGCTGCCGAAAACCATAGAGGAACGACTACTGATAAGTGGATTATATATATATTTTTTTTTTTTGCTCTTGATTTTGCTGGCACTTTTCATTGATTTAAGTCTATATTAGTATTTTGATTTTCTTTAATAACTGTATGCCAGAAATAAATGTAACCCTTAATGTTTGCATGCTAAGAATGGCAAAATCATCGTTGCCACATTAGTGGAGCTCCACACATACGCTGATGCATTATTATAAACGGTTTCCATGAATTCTAGTTGTCATAGTAATGCAATAATGATAAAATTGCTTTAATATTTATGTATATATACTTTCAATACATAGACTGATTTCACCAATTTCCACGAAAACATACCAATTGGCAAAAGAGAGAAAGAGAAAGGAAAGCGAAGGAAGGAAGGACTGGGGTGGCGGGTTAGGGGGGAGGGTAGGTGGAGCTTTTTACGCGTGTTCGTATCCATTTCTGGATAATTGAGTTTTTGTCTCTTGGTACAAGGACAAGTGTCGTTATATTTTACAATTAGTGATTCACGATACTCTTATAAATTACGGCACTTTGTGTAATGCACTATAGTAAAATCTCGTTCTGATACGAGTGTTCGTTAGAGAAATAGGTATTGCCCAAAAACGTGCTTGCACTGTCTCTGAAGCCCTTAGTAGGTATGCTGCTTAGTTGTCAATCAAGTATTTTTTACAAGCTAGCTGTTGAATAAATTTGTATTTTTCTCAATCAAAACATATGCCCCTCAATGCTAACTTTCCTCTTTTAACGACAATCTGGTCATGCAAGTTCGGCCCCATAGGCTAATTTCTTATGGTGCGAAAACAGAGGCCCAGGGACCGAAAACTATTGTGTCACACTATGGCGATAATCCGGCAGTAAAACATCTTCATATATCCAAAAAGTAAATAATAAAGATATATGCGCATTACGATTATAACAATTACATGAATAGCTGATAATCTGCATGAATAACTGGTAAACTGTTCTGCAAGAAAGTTGAATAAAGCAATTATTTACAATAGGTACGAAAGCCAAGATGTCGTGATGTCATAACACGGGACTTAAACAAACGTTTTAATTCCAAAAAATAATTATTTAAATTTGAGTCAGAATTGAGTTACTTTTTCAATAAGGAATACTTTTCAAATTAATCATCATAAATATGTAAAATATTGATGTTTTACTATTTATTTTAAAAAATTATCCAAGTGCACGCTTTGTCGTCGTCTTCTACCAAAACAGTTGTTTACCAACAAACGTGCTGGTAAGTTTCCGTGTTCCGATTGTTGTGATGAAAGTGCCCCAGCGTCTGTGGGTACAAGTGGTGTGCGGATTTATCACAGGAAATGTTAAGTTTATTCACACAAGCGACTCCGTATTTACCGAAATCCGTTTCGTTTAAATATAATTGTTCGAGCATAATATAGATCCTTTTTTTAACGCTCGATTATTCTAGCCGAACGAAGGAATGGATTACCTGGCAACTCAGGATAGCGAGGGAGCAAGAACTAACTTGAGTAGGGGACTGCAAAAGACAATCCAGTACCAGCTGGCTCTCCGAGATGCACGGACGGGTTATGTCTCTCTCCCATACAATGATTGACTATCGAACCTTTTCTCTGTCCAACAATATCGGACTTAGGTCTCTGATTAACGGGGATTCTCGTATACATGAATGACATCTGCATCCCCTTGGATATTGCGAGAATTTTCAACAGAGATATATATTTGGACTTTTTCATCTATGTTTACCGCACGGTAACAGAAGTCTTTACTAGTCTTCCGCTGCATCGCATTGCGATAATGCGGAATGTTTTCTTCAGACATCTGAGTTTGTCTTCAAAATATCTCGTATTTGGAGGGGTGCAATTAGCTCTACTTCCATATGACATGAGAAGTAGTACTTCCCTGTGTTTTTCATTACTGGAAACCGCCCCGCTTTCATTGCAACTACAACCCCTCTCCTTACAGCAATGAAATAGCTGTAAGGGTGTGAAGACGTAGGTTGCATTCACTTTCCACCTTCGTCTTCAATGGAACAGAGTGTTGTTTTCTTCTTAGCTGAGATTCAACTACTATGAGAATGGTAGTTGAATCTCAGCTCTAGAAGGCAATTGACTTTCGCCTATTGAGCACATGCCTTAAGAGAATCATCACCTCGTTAAGAGATTCACCACCTCGCCGTCCAGCATCAGTGACAAACAAGTAGACAATTTGTATGGTCTCTCGGCATAACCCTTGAAAAGGCAAAGATCACGTGAATTGCTCGGATGCTTCGACAACTTGCCTCCCTAGTCTACCGAACGCAGTCAGTAGGCAGCTGTCAGAGCGCCCGAGTCAGTTACGGTCTACGCTGTGGACTTAGTAGGTTGTTCCAGAACAATCATTACTTCATCCTAATAGATTGTCCCAGTACCCATACCATGGACACCCACCATGGAGTGTCGCTGTCCTCTCCATTGCCGAGAAGAAGATTCTTCGCTGCAATGGGATAGGAGAATGAGAAACTCTTCGCTGCAGACTTTAAGAGAAGTCGTAATGTTACAACCTCGACCATTAAGCGATACATAAGCATGTTCGCAGATGTCTTCAATGACAGGAACTCAAACGTGTCTTAATATAAAGATCTCCAAGACTTTCTTAGATCCTTCGACACTACTAAAGAGAGACTACAGTCCCCTCGAGCATGGAATCTGGACGTAGTCCTGAAGTTTCTCGTGAGTGATAGGTTCGAGCCTTTACAAGAAACAACATTTAAGGACCTCACCATGAAAACTCTCTTCTTAGTTAGTCTAGTGACAGCGAAGAGTCAGTGAAACCCATGCCTTCAGCAAAGCTGTAGGTTTCAGACAGGGCAATGCTATCTGCTCTCTACAACTGGGATTTCTAGCGAAAAACGAACGCCCTTCTCAGCCCTGGCCCAAATCGTTCGAGATTCCAAACCTGTCGGATCTCACAGGTAAGGAAGTAGAGAGAGTTCTTTGTCCGGTAAGGGCCCTGAGGCATTACCTGGAAAGAACGAAGCAATTACGTGGCAATTCAGAGGGGCTTTGGTGTTCTGTCAGAAAGCCCTCTCTGCAAATGTCAAAGAATGCGCTATCCTTTTTTATAAGGCATTTAATCAAGGAAACACATTCAGCGTGTAATGCAGCGGATCTCAGGCTACTGAAAAGTGAAGACTCATGAGGTTAGGGCCGTAGCAACCCCTGTAGCTTTTAAACAGAATAGATCCCTTCAAAATATCCTGGACGCAACCTTTTGGAGAAGCAAATCAGTGTTTGCATCGCACTATCTGGGGCAAGTGCAAACTGTATGAAGACTGCTATGCGCTGGGACCGTTCGTAGCAGCTCATCCAGTAGTGGGACAAGGGACTACCCCTGAAATCCCATAACCCAATACCCTTTTTCTTACCTTGGAACTATTGAATTTTATGGTTGTTTGTGGAGACTGGACGCAGTCTCCCACAATCATTGATCCTTAGTCAGGTGGTCAACTTGTTCCTTGGTAGCGCCCGGAACAAGGGTATTGTAGGGAGTCTAGTCACATAGAGGTTTGACCGGTTGACAGTCTCCAAGAGGTCTTCAGCCCCCTGGGTGGATCGCTGGATCTCATAAGGAAAGCAGACATAATGAGGCAGGATATCATTGAAGTCAGCTTCCTTAACAGGTACGAACCCGTAAGTTTGTTTTTAATTAACTCTTATGTCAATTCCAATGATGATAGCTGTCTCTGACCCTCCACCAAAGGTGTCAATCAGCTATATATATAACTACCAGGTGAGTTAGATGTTTGAAAATGTTATTTTCATGATAAAATAAATTTTTGAACATACTCACCGGGTAGTTATATATAATTTAATTCCCACCCTCCTCCCCTCTAGAGACTATGGGCATGGAAGATCTGAGGAATAGTTGGAACGGTTCTGCGTACCTGGGTAGAGGGCGCACAGGTGGTGCACCTGACTACCCAATCGGCGATTGCCGCGAGTTTTGAAATTCTGCCGTGACGTCAGGGACGTAAGCTATATATATAACTACCAGGTGAGTATGTTCAAAAATTTATTTTATCATGAAAATAACATTTTCAAAAGTGCCATTGAAGTAAGATACCACTACAGGTACTATCCGACTTACAACCTACTCGACATACGACCACTCGTACTTACAACCGTACTTCAGACAGTTGACCATTGAGTTACTTGGCACTGCGCCATCTCATGAGAACTCTCATCACTCAGGCATGAGAAACTCTCATCAACTCAGGCATGAGAACTCTCATCACTCAGGCAGCATCAGTTTGAGTTACCCTGCCCTATCTGCAGCATCATTTGGTATTAACTGTACTGAATTGCAAACCAATTTACGTAAGAATCGACTTCTGACATGCATGCAAGAACCTAACCCCATTGTAACTCAATGCCTGATTGTATGTAATATATACTATTACATAAATGATTAAAATGTATTAGTAGAAGTACATTATGGTAAAAGATTGATATAATGATGTACATTACATTACAGTACTAAGTAGGCACTTATATAGCAAAAGGTTTGATAGTATACCCATACCCAGTATGTTGGCCACTTTCTAAGGTTCGACTTACATCCATTCCGACTTACAACCAGTGGGTCGGAACCAAACTTGGTTGTAAGTAGGATAGTACCTGTATGCATTTTCATTAACCCCTTGTTTAATTGGAAAATATGGCTTTAATTTGTGACCTGGGAGAAAACATACTTTGAGAGGAAAGTTGAGGTCTCGAGGTGCTTTGATGGACGCCAGCTCATGATTAAAGTCTGTCCCGGGTTAGAGGACGTGTTAAAAGTACTTTTTCTGGAATGTGGCTGTCAGAAGTCCATTTGATTGTTTACCGTATGCCATTATATCGTAATTTAGGAGAAAATGCTTCTTTCCAGAAGAGCGCAGAGGTCTTAGTGTGCTGCCTGGACGGGCCACAACTTTTGACTGATGCTCATGGTACTGAATTCAAGTGCTTTTTCAGGAAGGTGGCCGTTATATCGCCACTAGTCATAAATGACCGAGCGGCAACAAAGCGGGCCCACCTTCCCGGAGATAGTACTTGAATTCACTGCCATGAGCATCAGTCAAGAGTTGTGGCCCATCCAGGCAGCACAGTGTGACTGCTATACTCCTCTCGAAGTATCTTGAAATAAATGATTTATCTTATATTTTGAAATAAATGTTTT